>NW_009909507.1:46038-68978 GCF_000696875.1 Nestor notabilis
TCTAGAAGTGTGCTTCACACACAAAGAGGACTTCAAGAGAGGCAGTGGAAAAGGACAGGGGGGAGCAGTAGCTCAGACCCACGTGAATTGGGGAAGAAGTGCACTCAGAGGTTCCTGGAAATGCCATCTGACCCTAAACCCCAGGCATGCACAGTTTCACCTCTCATGGCTTGGTGTCCATACGGTGATGCCTTTACTCTGATGCAGTTAAAATTCATGTAATGGTACATAACACACTGGTGTGCACAGACAACCACTTATCAAATAACCGATGAGTTATTTAATATCTTCATTAATGACATACAGAGCAGGGTAAAGTACATACACCCTTAGCAAGTTTGTTGATGACACCAAGCTGAGTGGTGCAGTTGACACACCAATGGGAAGGGATGACATCAGGGGGTACCTTGTTAGGCTTGAGAAGTGGGCCCACTTGAGCATCATGAAGTTTGACGAGGCTAAGTGCAAGATCCTGTGCTTGGGTTGTGGCAATCCCCAATAACAGCACAGACTGAGTGAACTGTGTGAGAGCCACCCTGCAGAGAAGGAGTTGGGGATAGTGATGGAAAAGTTGAATATGAGTCAGCAGTGTGCACTTGCAGTCCAGAATGCCAACTGTATCCTGGGCTGTGTCAAGAGGAGCATGACCAGCAGGTCGAGGGCAGTGATTCTTCTCCTCTGCTGCACTCTGGTGAGACCCCATCTGTAGTACTGCATCCAACTCTGCGGCCCTGAGCACAAGAAAGACATGGACCTGCAAGAGCAGTTCCAGAGGAGAGCCACAAAAATGATCAGAAGGCCGGAACACCTCTGCCTATGGAGACAGGCTGAGAGGGCTGGGCTTGTTCAGCCTGGAGAAGGGAAGGCTCTGGGGAGATCTTATTGTGGCCTTTCGGTGTTTAAAGGGGTCTTATATGAAAGACAGAGAAAGACATTTTAACAAAGCCTATACTGACAGGACAAGGGGCAGCAGTTTAAACTGGAAGAGGATAGATTTAGATTGGACATAAGGAAAAAGGTTTTTTACAACGAGAGTGCTGAGGCGCTGGCACAAGGTGCCCAGAGAAGCTGTGGCTGCCCCATCCCTGGCAGCGTCCAAGGCCAGGTTGGACACAGGGGCTTGGAGCAACCTGCTCTAGTGGAAGGTGTCCCTGCCCATGGCAGGGGTTTGGAACTGGATGAGCTTTAAGGTCCATTCCAACCCAAACCATTCTGTGATTCTATGAGCACATGTACGTACACACGTGTTCTTTTTCCACTACAGTACCTTCTTATACCAATTAACCATTTAATCACACCTCATCTTTCCCAAGCTAGACCAGAATATTACCAACCTCTCCAAACATAAGACTGGACTTTCTAAAAAGGGTTTTATTTGGCTGCCCAAGGGTCCCTTTCCAGGTTATATTTTGAGGATATTTTGTCCTGGAAAACAGAAACTTTCCCTCCTTCCTTTTCATATTTGGTATGAGAGTTGAAATTGTCTTTTGATTCCCCCAATTCCAGGTGCTGAGGACTTCAGGACATTATTAAGTATCATGATGCTTAGGACAAAATGGTAAGAATCCGCACCACTTCCATGCACTCCTTTCATCAGACACTTCTACTCCTGCTATAAGGCATCCTCATCTCACAAATGTTTACCCTTCACCTGACCAGCACCATCTGTGCATCATGTGCAGCTCTTCTTAGTCCTTTACAATCACACACAGAAAATACTTCTTTGGTCTGGTTTTTGTGTTTGTGTGGGGGTTTTTTTAAGGAAAGGCTGATGTTCATCTTGCCACCGGGAAATACGCAGAGTCTTTTCCCAGCTTTCACCCAGAAATCCAAGATTCCCAGTTTTGCTACAGACTCCTCCTTGATACCTCCTCATACCTGTTTCCCAAATTCATCAAGGAAGCAGATGTAGATGTGTCCTGAGGAAAACCAAGAACTCAGTGTTGGAAAGCATTCAGAACACTGCTAAAAGATCCCACATCATTCAGTGTGATTAGGAGACAGCGAGGCTACCATTTTCATGTCAAATCCCTATGCTGGCACAGCCCACAGCTCAGCCCATTGCTGACAAACCTCCAGCCTTCAGCTGAGGGAAACTACCCAGCTACATGATGCTCTGGGCAACTGTTTCCCCTCCAGAGCCAGCCTTGTCTCCACAGCATGGAGTCTTTGCTGTGGGGCAGGAAGGAGAAGAAGAAAGCATCTGTCCTCTGGGTAGGTTAGGGATACTTCCTATGCAGGCAGGCTGCTCCAGTGAGCTGGGAATTGCTAAGAGATTGAAAACCTGTTGCTGTGAATTTCAGAGATGCCTGGCAGGGGCAGCTGGAGCAATGAAGGGTTCAATGTATTAAACTCACCATAGTAAAACCATAATGGGATTTTACATGCCTCTGCGACCAGAATACCTAAACCAGCTCAGCATCTTGCCTCATCAGGCATGCTTTTAATACCTTCTTCTTGCTCCAGTCTATCTCCCCCACACCTGCAGTGCTTGTCCCAGCCCTAAGGCTTTGACAGAATGTTTATCTGTACAAGAGGAAGGGGGGATTTACCCCTCAGGCCCACCCAAGTCTCATAGGCTTAATGATTTCTTCTTCTGCTCCTTTTAGGAATATGATAAGCATCGTTTATAGGTGGGAATATGTCAGCAGCAAAGAGGAGAGGGTGGAATTGCTCCCTAGGAAGAAGGAGTATGAAAGTGTGTTTCTGGGGAGATGGATCAAACACATGTGGAAAAGATTGGGAAGAGACAGGTCAAATGACAAATGGCACATGAAGGAAGGGCACGGAGGAAAACCAAGAGGAGGGATGCTCTAGGGATAAAGCTGGAAATGGCCTGGGGGAAGGATACCTACAGAATAAGGAGGATGTGGACAGGGATCCAGGAGGAAGGGTGCCAAGGAGATGTGGCAGGCACTGGTTCTGAACAGGGGGTTGCAGTCTGTGGTCAAGGGAGAGCAGGGGGTGCATGTGCATTTAGAGGGGATATCTGCACTATTTCCCATAGAGTAAATTTCTCTTTAAAAAAGCCACTTTGTAATTATGAAGCTGGAATTGCTCTGCCGGATCTGCCTCTCCTCTGCAAACCACTGAAGGGAGTTCATCTTGTTAAATCCTCTGCCCTGAAGGAGGTGAGGGGGTCAAATGCCTTCTAGGGGATAGACACTTAGCAAAGCTGTTTCCCTGTTGTTGCAGAGATCCTATTCCTTGTGCTTCCTTCCCTTGTTCAGGCTGTAATACCCAGGAGGAGGAAAACAAGATGAGAAACAAGTGTGGATGTGAGTGAACCCTCCTTCCATCTTGCTTGGGACTCCAAGGCTGTGTGCTGTCACCCTAGGCTGATTGTGCTACTTGCCCAGAATGGGTGAAGGCAGGGAAGGCATGAGGGTCCCTAGCAAACCCCAAGGTCTGGTTAAGTCACAGCCTCCCAAATCTGTGAGTGAGACCCAGATATTGCAGAAGGGGGAATATATAAAGCAAGTGCCTGAGATCCCTGTGCATCAGGGAGACAAGAGGTGGTAGCAAGGCTTGCACAACTGAGGAGAAGCCCAATTAGTACATCTGTTCCTGCCTTACTCTCTCAGTATGTCGTGGATCAGGAGACCTTAGGCACTACAGTGGTCTCTGCCCCACAGAACTGACTTTAGGGTGCAGCTCAAGGGCTGGGGAACCTGCTTAGACCTGGAGTAAGGGTCTTCTGGGAGCCCCAGGATGGAAAGAAAGAGTATAGACAAGATCAGGACTGAAGGAGATGAGCAAGGAAGAACAAATGAAGGAAAAAGAGAAGAAAACAGGCAGATCCACAGAGAGAGGCACCAGGGCAGCCTGTGTTCACATTCATTTAGTGATGTTGCTTTGCCTGATCATTTTATCTTGATAAATGATGAGTATTGGCCACTCATCAGAGCATAGAATACGAGGCAGGAGGAAACCACATCATTATCAAGAGAGACTTTGACTGCCAGGAAGAACCAGAGCCCAACTGCCCCTTTGGGAATTTTCTTAAAGGCAAGAAGGATTTTTCACTCCCTTATGTCTTGAGCATCTGAAGGCCAAGACTGCACCTTGAATTGGAAGTCTATGAATTCACCTGTGGAGAGCTGAGCTTCAGATCTCCCAGTGTTGCTGGGGATTAGCTATTCCGTCTTTCCCTTTTCCTTATGTGTCCTCTATAAAATGGGACATTATATTGGAGTAACCCTTTCACTTCCCTGTGTTGCCTCATCTACTGAGCTGCAAGCTCCTTCCTACATCCCCCTTGCTTTTTGACTCTTCTGAGGTTTTGCGCACTCCCTCTTTCCATGCTTTCTGCTTACCTCCCTCCTGAGCATTTCAGTGGGCTTGTGCTTGGCTGGCTCCTGGCCAGTGTGGCGTCTCCTTCACTGTAATAAGGAGGTAGGCAGGCAGAGTAGGAGGGAATGGACAGGCTGCCTCTGAGGGACCTCCCTGCCACACTGGTTTGGTTTATCTGCCATCTAGATGCATGCCCCAAAAGTCCATCTGACCCCACAGCTTGGCCGCTGGGACAGTCGGAGCTAGCCTCCTTCCCCCTCCAGCCCTTTTAACCCAAAATATAAGCCTGAGTGGAAGTGAAAGAGATGTAAGTTAAAGTAAATGAAGATTTGCCAGTGTCAATAGTTTAGGAATTTGGAGTATTTAGGTTGGCCACCTTGGACACAGTGAGCATTAGCACAAAGAAGGTATGAGACATTTCTGTGTACACTGCTCTTTTCTAGCCCAGAGGAAACCTGGAGGTTTTCTCTTCAGCTGTGAGTAAGCTTGCAAGAAAAATCACATTGCTTGGGTCACTGACAACTTGACAGCCTCAGGGACAATGCTCCCTAGCTGGATGGGTAACGAGAGCATCCGTCTCCAGTGCTGGCAGTGTGGTAGTCATCCACTTGGCAAAAAGATGGATCATATCATAACACAGCCAAGAAAAACCTGGGAAGGAGATGGAATCCAACTCTGTCAGGCTAGGCTGTGGCTGCTTAGCAATAGAATGACAAAACTAAGTTGGGTCTTCTCTTAGGTGCTCTAGAGGGTGAGGTCTGCATATGGAAAGATGGGGGTGAAACCTAGTGTGAGCAGGAGAGGGCTGGGGCATCATACTTACCCCTTCATTAGCCTTTCCTCCCAGCAGCCAAATCAGACACCGGTAGTCACCACTGCTGTGCCAAAAAAACCCACCACAGATACAAGGGGAGGGTAGAACAGATCAAGTGGAGTGGATGGAACTAGCAAAGAGTACATTGCTCCACCTCTCTCTAAATACTCTTCCCCTTCCCTTTTTCCTTTCAGTTCCCCATGTTCTGCTCAGTGAGGAAGGGCAAGTGAATGTCTTCCTTTCACCCTGTCTCCACAGAAGGTCTCCAAGGGCTGGTGAATGGCAGTATCTCATTTGCCAGTCCTCTGCCATAGAGCAGAGACAAGTCATACCTGTCTGGAGATGGTACTGCCACCAGAACAGGCTGGAAAGAAGCAACCCACAGGGCTGCAGCCAGCCACTCCTGCCATGTCTCTCCCTCACATTACTCCATGCAGCAGCAGGACATGGCTCCATACCCAAGCTTCCTCCTTACCTTTGAGGGATGGACATGTCTCCCTTTGTTCTTCCTGAAGGCAAGGCACCATTGAGCATAGAGGAGAGCACATCTGTGTGGGTGATGGAGAGTGGCTTCCCACCTAGAAACTGGCATGCTGTTATCAAACAGCACTACAAAGGGTTGTCACCATGAGATGCAGAGTCACAGGAGTAAGGTCCCTGACAAGAGGAAAGGGCAGCCCTCTACTCAGCACGTACAACCTGTTGGCCCTAATTTCTCCTCTGCTCTGAGCTCTGTGTGCCAGGATGAGATGCATCAGGAGAGGTATCATTTTGCTAAATCTTGAAGCTGACACTTTTAATATCCATTAGTGTTGCTACCCTGCCAGAGAGCATTAGCTGAGATACATGGACTGTTCCCTCCCCGATTCCTAGCCCCAGCCTTTACCATCCTTCCTTTTGTCTCCCCAGCACAGCCTGACTGCTGTTCCCAGTGCCAACAATATCATTCACCTCAGGTTCAACCTCCCTGTTCAACCAATCTATCGTTGCTGTCTTTCACTCCACTTTTTTCAAGGATTTTCTAATCCAAACCATTCTATGATTCTGTGATTTTTGTATCTTGAGGAAAGTGTCTTTCCACACAATGCACATGGACACACACCCAGACACATACCAAGGAAAGGACAGAAGACAATACTTTCTTTTTTCTCCAAGAAACAGATATGAAGCACTAAATGGAGCAAAGGAAGGAGAAATCAAAGATCTTGGCATTCCCTCTTGGCTGCATTGCAGGGGTCAGCAGAATCCTCTGCCAAGATTTGGCTTTGAGGCACTGTGCAAATGAGTTGTCAAAGCCATCCCTGCCATCTCTACCTTGGACTAGTGAGCATCCAAAAGCAGGGTGTTTGGTGCTTCTCTACAGAGGATTGAACAGAGGTGAGGAGAGTGAATAGGATTTTCTCTGGATGTCTGTGACCAGGTTAGAAGATGGTGCTGGCCCTCTATGCGTTGGTCAAGCTGCCACAGACTCAATGTGCTAATTGCCAAATCCAAATGACCTGAAGCAGTTTATACTCAGAGAGTTAATAACTACTCTCCTCTACCCAAACAGGGGGCCATATAATGACCTCAAACCAGGCATGAACCTTGATGCAGTAGGTTGCCAATTTGCACAGGCCACAGCCATGCTCAGAGGCAGGCTGACAATTGCAGTGCCGACACATTGTCCTGGATGTGTTTGGCACAGTTGTAAACCCAAAGGGCTGTGTCTGTGGGACTTCAGAGCCTTCTAGGCATTGAAGAGTCTTTGGGAAAAGGGAAGAGAAGGACAAGCAAGAGAAGTGCTTTGGGCAAAGGACCTTCTGGGGAGATGATTTTAAATTACTCAGGCAAAGAATAGGAATGATTTTAGAAGCAGTGCGGTTTGATCTGCAGTTTGACTGTGCAGCTATCAAACTTCAGAGACAGGAAGAAGATTATATCAGGATTCCCATTTTGGATGGGTGACTATGAGCAGCAATGCATATGTGTAACCAAGAAATGTCAAAGGCTGCTACAGATCCATGTCCCTTCACCCACAGTCATTTCGATCTACCTCCTAGTCTTGATATTGGGATCTATCTTTTCCCTTACCACCCACAGAAACTCAGAGAAAGGAAAAACAAGTTAATAGTTACCCGCTAAACTAGCAAGCCAAGATCAGCAAGTACACTACAATCATCATGTTACTTCAGTGGGGAAATACCAGGGGATATGTTTGTGGGTGTGTGTTAATGATGGAGAAATGATTTGGTGGAAGTACAGTATGGTGTACTTATGTTTGTTTGTGTTCATCAAGAGTAAATACCCACTTGCTTGCAGTAAAGAAAGTATAAATGTAATACTAATAGTTTTCTCTCCTCTCTTATTTTCAGGTGATACTGCCCTCACCAGAACGGGAAGAGTGGAAAATGTGTATTTATTACTGCTGGATAGGAAGATGAATGCCAATTGTTGGGGAGCAACAAGAGCAGTACTGCTCCATAAAAAAGGATGAATCACAAGCCAAGGGTAAGATAAGCACACTACTTGAGCAGGGGTTGTGATAGCAACAGATCTATTAACAAGCTTAGGTAAACCAAGATGATGAAACAGATTTCAGCTCTATTCCAGAGCAACACAACTAAAATACACCAAAAGCAGGTGCCCAGGCCTGAGCTTAAACAGGGCTGTGGGCAGAGGATGACTCAGTGGAAGCCCCAGGTGAGACTGGTCAGGGCAGATAAGGCTCATCAGTGTACTCAGTGCCCTGAAACTAATTAATCCCACTGGATGCCATGCTCTGAATCTATTGGTTGTTGCAGCTGTTGTCTTGGTGAGTGGTCATACAGTTACATTCTAGTGTGTGTTTATGATGAAGACATTTGTGTATGCATGATCTACTGGCATACTGGTATGAAGCTGTATGGTTACTGAATCCAAACTGAATAAAAAGTGTAGCTGCTTCCATCTACTCACCTAGTAACCTATCTGATCTCAGAAGTATGGATGAGTTATTTTTACATTTGCTATTGCTCCCAGTTTAGGTAAATTAATGATGGAGAAACCTTTCCAGAAAGACAAGCCTTTGTTTAATTTCTTGGTCTTTGAAATGTTGTATTTGACTGAGTTTGAATCAAAACAGCTGTCAATCACTGCGCCTGAAGAAGGAGTAGAATGCATGAATATGCTTGAGTGACCTCTGTTTAGAAAGATGCTGGGCAGATTGTTGAAGGGTTTGTAGCTATGCTAGAAAGTTAGAGAAAAAGATTGGTTTTCTTGAAGGTGAGAATACACTCTCTGTCTGTCATCCATTTTAATATGATATACTAAGGAGCCTCTCACAGTGAGGAAGAGAGGAAATAATAATTTTCCTCCCTACAGGCAGCTGATATTGTCATATTGTCCCTATGCAAAGCAGAGCTAAAAGAAAGATGCAAAAACAAAGAAAAGAAATCAATAGGTGTTAAGGTACAGAGGCATATGCGGAAGTCTGAAAGGACAATAGACGCAGAAGAATTGACTGGAAGCTGGAGTAAAGGAAATAAGTATTCATCAAAGCACCTAGATAAACAAAGTCTTTAAATGGTGTTGCTATGTAAAAATTATTCCATAGCAAAACATAGGTGTGAAAAGTCATTATCTCACACAGAGATCTCTTGGCAGAACAGAGAGTGCATTGACAGCTCCATGCCAGCCCAAATACAATGGCAGCTCTAAGTTATGTCTTGTGATAAGCTCTAGCCCTACTTTCTGGCTCAGGCTGGGACTAAGACCGCACCTTTGGCCCACACCACAGACTTCTCAGCATAAATCTCTTAGCAACTTACATTTTGTTTTGGCTTCCCTGTTTTAGACCCACTACAGCTATACCTCTGCTATCTTTATACCTTCTCTAATGGCTTTTATCCTCTTTATAGAGAGTAATGGATTTTCACAGACTCTTAGCTGTGGTTTTTACAGTACTAAGTTCATCTTAAATCGTCACATAGTTTTCTTAAAACATACGAAATTGCAGTTTGATGTCTCCATTTTACCCTGTCTACTGTTTTTCAAGGCAGAATCTAGCTGTTTATCTTAAGAGAAAGAGACAGTATTTACAATGTCTCCTTACCAACACAGAGTTCAGGTGCCAAGCAGAAAAATCCCTAGGATTACAAAATCCCTGGGTTTACAAAAATTCCTTCTTCTGGGTACGAATATGTCCAAATCCTTTGGGACAGGCCACAAAATTTCCAGCCCCAGGACACAGACTACTCAAAAAAACACATAAGCTCAGACCTGGAGGACAAAGAAGGATGATGACTAGAGTGAGGACTGTTGCTGTCTGGCCTTTGTCCCCTTGTTTTGTCCTTGCTACTGAGATTGTTGTAAGACCATCTCATTGTCTATGATTGTTCTCTTCCCTCACTCCACCCCTTATAATGGCACTCTTCTGGTAGCTTTTGATGGTGAAGTTGGAAGGAAAGAAGGACAGTTGGGTCTGGGTTCCTTGAGGCTACTTGAGAGTGGCAAAACTTTGTGCCCTATTGCCTATAAGCCAAGAGCAGTATGGAGGTACGAGGTGAGGCAAGGTGGCAAGTGAGAGATGTCTGGATACAGCAATGCAAAAAGCATGAGCAGATGACACAAGGGAAGAGAAGGCAGAAAAGAGTTGTGGAGTCCTGTTAGATCCTTCTGATGATACTGGGTCACAATGGAGCCAGGAGAAAATGGGCAAGAAGGAATCTAGGTTTTTATCTGAGAAAACCAAAGAACAGCAAAAGCACCAGCCTGCAAGGCCTTTTCAGTGGGCATTCTGGGCAAATCATGGGACAAGGGCGGGCTCCAAAAGCAGAGTGCCTAATTCCTCCTACTTCAACACCTAAATTCCCATTGACTGGAAGGGTCTGTAACTGTGAATACTGGAATAATTTGTTATTCCCTCACTTAGGTTTGTAATGGCCAGATTAGCACAGAGACAGACTGAATGAATGAAGTAGCTCTGAATTAATCTTCAGTTTAGCAACATGCTCCTTTTGTCCTCCATAAGGATTAGACAGACGGCACCTCGGGGCTGACCTCCAAGCTCTACCTGTTGTTACTCCAGGCAGCCGACTGATTTACCTTGGATTTGAAGCAACTGTTGTCAATAATATAAACCTCAAGAGTTGAGTAACAAGTCTCCTCATAAAATCTTATTCCACACACATCCCCCAGCCACCCTGTCTGCTCCTGCAGCTTTAAACCCAACAAAGGAACAAATCATTTTTTTTCTAATGATTGAAAGAAGGCAGATAAGGGGTAGGTCTTCAAATTAAGAATCCAAGATGTGATTTCAGTTATCATATTTTTCCATTTTCCCCCTTCTTCCCAAAAGAAAGTAAATTGCTTCAATAAATTACATCTTTAATCTGCATAGGGGACCAGCAGGCTGGGCTCTCCTTTTAATAAGTTCTATTGCAAGATAATCAACCCCTTCCTCTCACTGCATGGAGGAAATTAATAGATTTTAAACAATTCCATTATTTAATGATTTCTCCCATTATTAATACAAATTGCCTCCACTCGCTTTCAATTAGAGCATTTTTATTTCCTAATAAATCCCAATCAGGTTCTCTCAAACACCACCTAAACATGGGGAGATTACCACTCTTTTTGTTTAAACAAAGAACCCATCGCACTCGCACGCCTTGCCTCCCTCCATTTCTTCAGACTTTCCTCCTTCCAAAGACTTCTTCCATTTCCCCTTCCTGTCTCTATCAGCAGAAACCACTTATTTTCTTCCCCTACTGATTTCTTCTAAATCTATGTCCCTATCTCTGGTGGTGAAGTCCATAAGGCCACCCCGTTTACACCGTCAGTTTGAGGTCTCCCCTGTTTTTCTGCCTGCATTCCCAAGTGACACAGCTCACAATTGGTGGTACAGATCCCCTCTCCACAGGTCCTCCTTTCTCTGTCCTGACACATGAAAAGGAGAAACTCTGCTAACCTTCAGGTGAGGGTTGCCTCTGTCCCAATGGCAGCTCCACTTGCAACATCATCTGCTGTTCCATGCCCAGATGTTTGTGATGTAACCGTGTGAAGGTACCTCCACTCTGAAATAGAATTTCTGTGGTCATTCAAAGTGGAGGGAGTATCTATTCTGGGGCCAGTTATAGAAAAGATTGCAGGAGATTCTGTTGCTGATGTTACCATGATTGTGTGGATTGTGCCCAACTGCCTGCTCTCCTGCATGGACTTTTGGCTAGACACCTTGGCCCTGGAGGTTTTCACCCACCTTTGGGTCACAAACAGCTTAGGTTAGCCTAGTCTTGAGCACTGACATGCCATCACTAGACACTTATTTCCTTGTTGTCTGTCTCCAACAGCACCAAGAGACCACCCTTCAAAGGAGGCAGGGAGAAGCTGTGTGCATGCAAGAACACCCCATCCACAACCCTGGGACCTTGAAGGTAGTGGATAAAGAGGCAGCATTGCCACCATTATCTTAAAGGGGAAGGAGAAGGGTGTGGTTTGCCCCACAGGTCTACGACAAACCTAAGATATCCCAAATCCCACAGGGCTGGGATGCTTTTTAATCTGACAGTCTTGGTTGTTTGGGCTTTTCTGTTGAGGGTGGGGGGTGTTCTTGCTCATTGCATGGGGGTTGGTTTTTGAAGGTCCCTTCCAACCTGAACTATTTTATGATTCTATGATTGTGGCATTTATGGTTGGGTATTTTTGGGGGATGGAGGGAAGCATGATCTCTAAAGGCCATTGAAATGTTTGTGTGAGGCCTGAGAAGGTGCACCAGGACATAACGACACACTAAAAATATAAGAATGGTTATACGAGGGTAGATAAAGATCTAGAATCTTGTCCTCAGGAAGGAATGTTTAAAAACGTATAAAATATCCCCAGAATTGAGTGCCATCTTTACAGAGGACACCAGCTGTTGTACAAAGCAACACCAACTCCCTTGCTGCTGCCAATCAAGTGCATTCCCTAAATGATGCTGCTTAGAGCAGACAGGGGTGGCATTCAGCCCACCTTTTAATGCAGCTGTTTCTGGGTGGAACCTGATGCCCTGTTTGCTTCTGCAGTGCAGCAGCCTGTCTGCATGACAGGGAGAGAGAGGAATGAAGATTCCTGAAGAGGTATGATTCAGTGTTGAGGATGTCTACACTGCCAGCTAGGAGTGCTCTGGAGACCCCTACTTTATTTAATGCTGTCATAGAACAGTTTAGCTTTCAGAAGCAGGCACCACTGAATGCAACCCAGCAGCTGGGTGAGAATGGTTGTGGGTGAGGAGCATCATATATGCCCAATACGCTAGCAGTTCTTCCTCTGTATGACACTTGGGTGCTCTGAGGTGATTCCACCATCCTCAGAAGGCTACCTAAGGAGCCCCAGCTCCTGTTCCCATGAGACAAGGACACAAACAGGCCATAGCTTTCTTGCTACAACCCATCTTTCTTCCTGCTGCTGCCTGTCCTCCTGAGAGGCAGGACAGTGGAAGTTGTCAGCTGCTATGGCAACCCTGTCTTGTCTGGCAAGGAGTGAGGAAGGATGCGAGCGAGGGCACGGATGAGAAAGGGTGTGGGGATAAAAGATCTCCACAGCTTGGTTCAAGGTAATCAATAGGCAGAGGTCATTAGCCTTCATCCTTCATCACTGCAGCAGAATTGATGCTGCAGGGGCTGCGCAGTATAGGAGTAAGAGTCTGCTGTGGGGAGCACAAGCACAGGGATGGAAAAGCTGGGTTCCTCCACACTGATGGGCTGGACATAGACTTCACATGCATGGGCTTCATCTCCCTCTGCACTTTTGCCCCATTGCCTGCAGTGTGTGCCACATAGCAGCCCCCTCCCACCACCTTGCACCTCACTTAGCCCACTGGTTGCCACACTGCTGTTGCCCACCTACATTTATTCTCCATGAGTGTCATTTCACTGCTGCTCATTGACTTGCAGAAAGACACATCTTTGCCCCCACCTGCAGGCAGGTTTGCAATGCACTGACCAGCCCTACACTTCCAAGCTGTGGAGGGGTGGTTCCTTATCCTGGTGTAAACCTGGCCTTGCCCATGATCCTAGACCCCCAGACACACACACCTGACACGCACATAGAAAGCACAGCCCCCCCCCCCCAAGCTTGTCCTCTTCCTCTGATGTTTGCACACACTGCCGCAGCCAACTTTCCTCCTCCCCTCCCAAGCAAATTTGCTCAGCTGCTCAGAGCATCCGAGTTCCCAAGCGTACACACATCCTCCCCTCCACCCCGATATTCCCTCCTGCCACACCAGCCAGCGCCAGCCTCCCACACAGGAACACACGCATGGAGACAGGGAGAGGAGCCCTCGGAGAGCTGCTGGAGCAGAACAGATGGCTTAGCAACCAAAAAAACAGTCATTCGCTCCACAAGTTTCTTCCTCAACGTTCTGTTTGTTTTCAGAACACGTTCGCCGCCAGAATAAAATACAGGCAAGATGGGCTGGTATATAAACACCCCAGTCTTGATCCCCCAAGGTGTGAAGTCCCACCTGCTTTTTGCACCCTTTATTTCACAGATCCCAACTGATTCTTCCTGAGGCACACCCCCACCAGCACACAGATTAACTCAATCTTCCTTGGGAGACAATACCCCCGGTATTGTTCTTGTCCACAGCTGGCAGGCACCCTCCATACTTTCCAATACTCATTTTTCCATTCCAGATGTGCACCTGACCCACAAAAGCGCTTTGAGACTTATGCTGAAAAACATTTGCTAAGGGTTTGAGGAGGTTGCATGGTGGATGGAGAAATTGCCAGATCTGCAATAAGACCTATTGGGTAGCACATGTTGTTAAAAAGAAGGGTCAGGGGTATACTGCAGCTGCTTCTCCCCTGCAGCGAATTCCTGACTGGGAATTGGGGTAGCAGCTAAAGGCCAATTCATATGACTGAGGGGAAACTCTGTCTCTCACAGGCAGGGGGGGGAGCTCTTATAACCTGTTGATGCCCTGAATCACAGGGAAGTGGGAGCTATACCTATTCCTGAACTCACAGGTCAGTTGTCAGGCTGTCTTTATCCAGGACCTATGTATGGCAAGGGAAGGGAGAGTCTTAAACCCTGCCCCACTGCAGCTTCTTGCCCTCTAGTGGGGTTGGGGGTTCCCCATGCCTGCCATACATCAGCAACTGAGCAGTCGCATCCATCACCAGAGGCTTTGGGGTCAAGCTGAGCTGCAGCAGAATCATAGAATCCCAGACTGGTTTAGATTGAAAGGGACCTTAAAGCTCATCCAGTTCCAACCCCTGCCACGGGCAGGGACACCTTCTACTAGATCCAAGCCCCTGTGTCCAACCTGGCCTTGAACACTGCCAGGGATGGGGCAGCCAAAGTTTCTCTGGGCATCCTGTGCCAGCGCCCCACCACCCTCACAGTGCTGAATTTCTTCCTAATATCTGATCTAAATCTACCGTCTTTCAGTTTAAACCCATTCCCTCGTGTCCTATCCCTATATACCCTTGTAAAAAGTCCCTCCAGGTTTCTTGTAGGCCCCTTTAGGTACCGAACGGCTGCTGTAAGGCAGGTCTTTGCCTCCCTCTAGTGATTTATCTGGAACAGGGCCTCACAGACCCACTCCCCCCACAACTTCACCAAAATCCAGAGCTGTGCTCTCAAGATGCAAGGTCCAACCTCCCCTGCCAGCTGAAACCAGGCTATTTATACAAGCGAGCTAATTAAGGGTTCTCATGTTCATTCCCACGTTGGCACTTAATGATGTTGCCTCCTGGGCGAGCTCACCAGATGCATGGGCTGGGAGGAGGAAAACCCCAGGAAGGCAAACAGCTGGCTCCAGCACAGTAGGAGGAGAGGAGAGCTGGCTTTGGTTGGGGAAAATCTATGCTTTTTTAAGCAATTTGTCTCAAACATTGCCCCCCAGCCCTCACCCTCACATGGAAATCTCTGCCCTTGCAGTGTTCTCCACTGAGAGGGAACCATACGTCTCTGTTTCATCACTGAGCATGGACCACTATGTCCCAGAGTACAGCCAATTAAGAAGCATGCCATGCACAAGCTGCCTTTGCGTTCCTAACAGTGACTGGGTAGTGCCCTCCCTACATGCCATCTCCCCCTGGTCCCCTCCCTGGGAAGAAAAGAGAACGTTTAAAGCTCCTGTGAGATGAAAAAGAATTTTTCAAAGGAAAGGCTCAATGAAGAGGTAATTGACAAACACAGTCAGTGTGAGGAGAGGCACGGAGAGGGATGGGGAGTCCATGGGTAAGGAAAGGCAAAGGTTTGTGTCAATAATTCATGAGGAGGAACTGCTCCTGTTCTCTGGAGGCTGGTGTTCTCAGCCAGTGATGAACAGCTGTCAGGCCAGGGCAGCGAGGAGGTTGTCAGAGCATAGGCTGCTTCATGTCAAAAACATGGTCCGCACAGACAGAGAGGGTGTTGACACTGGCATCTAGGCGAAGGAGGTTGAAAAAAGAAGCTGGTCCTTTCTGGGTGATGAATTTGCTCTAAGGAGCACAAAAGACATGAGGTGGGGTCTCTTTACCCTAAATAAAAGTTGTCCTCCCACATAATTATGCTAGGTCATGCTTAGCTCTGACTAATGTAATCCCTTTGTTATACTTAAGGGATCATACTTACAGTTCTACTTGCACTAAATGAAATCATCCATGCTGCATTCAGCTAATAGGACAGAAAGTTTTAGTATGAAGGCAGGGACAGGACCTCTCCTGGCTGCATGTGCTGTGTGTGTTCGTGCATTACCAGCCTTTGCTGAAGGCTCAAGGTTGTCTTAACTGTGAGACTCAGTTGTGCTCCTACACAAGCTACATCTAGACTGGGCTGCAAAGACAGGCTGCAGCATACCTTGTTATTCCCATCTGACATGGATGAATCCTTGGAGACTGCAGCATGCCATGGCTCCCTGCTCACCTGCGACTCTGTTGTATCACATCAGGCAGGCACCACCAATGTGGTCAGATCATACCTGGGCTCAGCACAGGACAGGGGGACGTTGCAGAGCAGTGGCCATAGCAAAGAGGTGTGCTGGAGCGCTGAAGCGCAAATATAGCCTACAAGAGCTTTTCCTTTGTCCCCAAGGGCCCTACTAGGGAAGGAGGGCATGAGCACCCGCCACGCTACCACCATGAAATTGTGAGCAGTGGTGTTATGCAGCATGGCAACAACTGTGAAATCCCAAGGGGAGTCACGGATTCGTTATACTGTAATGTATCTGGGTCAAAACAAGGCAGGCAAGGGGAAGCGACAGGACAAGAAGAGCCGTAAATCTTCCTACTAGACTGCCTCCCCTGCAAGCAAGAACAAGCACGCACAGTGTAGAGCAGGCTGTTGTCATGATCTGCTTCTGGAGCCGTCTGTGGAGCTTTTGACAAAGATGGGGAGAGGTGTTGCCCTTGCCCCAGCACTTGCTGAGTAGACAGGGTCCCTCTGGGCTGCCCCTGCACCAGGCACTGCGGTAGCTCTGCCTCTTTCCTCTTTTGGGTTGCAGCAGCTTTTGGAGGTCCATGGCTGAGGCCATGGCAGGGAGGGATGGCCACAGCCCAGGGATCCTGGTGTAGACCGTTGACAGCTTTGCCGTGCCATGGCAGGGCAGGCAGAGGTCATGGAATTGCACAGCAGCAGATAGACTTGGTCCATGTGCCAACTGCCAGAGAAGGGAAGAAAGACAGCCACATTTCATGTGAAGGGCATTGCTTCCCTCCTTCCACCTCCCATGCTTTTAGGTGACATGCTTTGAGACCTCCATCCCCTCCAGTTCCAGCATCCCTTCTTGTATTTCCAGGAGGTGATGGTCTGTCTGTTTTTCTCAGGCGCTTCCTTCTCACAAAGCACTGACAAGGGGCTGCTTCTCCATATTGGATTACACTTTCCTGCAAAAAATGGTACTGGGCATGCATTATTGTATCTATGGTCCCCAGACACTAACCACAGTGTCATCCTGTTGCTATCTTCACTAGCTCCCAGGCTGAAAGACCAGGCAGATAAGTAGAAGTTCCCTTGCAAAGCCAGTGGGTGCCCAAGATCATGGAATCATAGAATGGACCTTAAGATCACCCGGTTCCAACCCTGCCACAGGCAAGGACAGCTTGCTCTAGACCAGGTTGCTCAAAGTCCCAACAGATCTGATTCTTTCACAGCTGGTCCCATGCACATCCTGCCATATGTGTCTCTCATCTAGTGACAAACGGAATTTCCCCTGCCTTCTACTTACACTGGGAGTTCCTCCCCAGCCTCCCAGCCCTACTCCCTCCCTCTGGTCATCTCTGGGAGTGTGGTCATCTCCCTCCTCCATCACCGTGGAAGTCGACAGCAGGATCTCTGGAGAGAAGGCTGCATTTCCTGGCAAAGTTGGTCAAGTTTTGGCAAAGCAGATCAACCCTCGGGGCCCCCATGTGTTTCACCCACGGTTACTCTTATGCTCTTTCTCCTAACCAGCTTCCCCACAGACATCACCCAACATGGTATACAGCTCACATTTCTATCACCATGGGACCATCTTCATTTTTGCTGCATTTTCTTCCTCAATGCCATCAGAAACAAAAATTTATTATCACAGAGGGCCATTATGGATAAATGATGTCCCATCAGCTCTATTTATCAGGGGATGAGGAGGAAGTGGGAGCCTGTGTGTGGAGGTGGGGAGGCTGACAGATGCATTCATCTGCAGACCCAATTAAGGTGCAGTGATGCTGTCCATGGCAGGTAGTGCCACGGCAGGACATCAGCAGGGAGGCAAAAAACTGGAAAGAAACAAAGAGAGCATAGAGAGACAAGTGGAAGAAGAAAGAGGGCAGGAGAGGAGGGAACAGGGGAAGGAAGACAGAGTGATAAGGGCAGCCCACTGCTTCTCCATCACCCTACAGGTGCTGCCTCCCCATGGCTTCCCTAGCAAATTCCTAATTGCAGCGACTTTCTGTTTTTCACCTGGCTGCTGTGAAGTGACAGGCCTTTTTGTAATGTTAATAATGTCTTCTAAGCCCAGAGCAGCAGTCAGACCCCATGAAGGGTGGTGAGAGATGCAGGGGTGTGGGGCGGGGAGAGGAGCACACAGGGATTTCTTACTCTTTCAGAGGAATTCAGGAATTGTGCTTTTGGTTGACGCAGAGTAAAAAAGCCCACACCGAGTTTGGTGAGCCAGGCCTAGGCATCTGTAGGCACACCGGTCCTGGCTGAAGGTGAGAGGACAGGGATGAGGTGTGTGGAAGGGGAACGGAGCCATGTGCATGGGCATACAGAGGTGGCAGGAGGTTTTGGTGTGACAAGACCAAATCAGCCCATTTCATATAGTTGAGTGAGTGTGTAATAAACATCCTGATGTGGCAGGGGGAGACACAATGACATACAACAGAAAACAAGCTGTACTGACAGTGACTGGATGACAAGGGTGGGAAAGACACTTTGTGATGTGCTCATGCACGTTTGTTCAGTGTGTGTGCTGCTTTGTGCTCATGTGCCATGTGCTCCTATGCATACAGACTTCTCATTGCCATGTGTGTTCATGTGTGTGTCCACCCTCCCTGTGTGCCCAGTGTGAGCCTGTGAAAGCAGAAGCAGCAGCTTGGATTTGTGCCTGTGAGGTGCTAGCCCAGGCTGCCTTTGCACAGATGTGTGTTTGTGTGTGTACATGCGCACACGCAGATAGATGCTGCTTCCCTTCTGCACCAGCTGAGTGCCCAAGGAGCTGCAGGGCATCCGATGTCCGGACGGCAGCCCCATGCTCATGGATGCTGTGAATGATACAGGCTAACTGTGGCAGTTCTCAGCAGCTCAGGAGGAGGCTCTTAACTTGCGCAGACAGCCGGTGCTGGGGGCAGCTGGCAAGAGGCTGGAAGCCAATCCATTGTGACAGCTGCTCTGCCAGGGGTGGCTGGGGGCTTCTCTCTCCTTGTTTTCACCACAAACTGGTTACCTAGTGTAAGGCTAGCAGGGCCACCGCTGGATCTGACAGAAATGGGATCTCAGGGGACAAGCACAGAGTGCATTAAGCAGAAGAGTATCAGGAAAGCAAAGCACTTGAGAACTGCACGCTTCTTGGTTCATGTGCTACTGTTACACACTTCTCTCATGCTTGTTGCTTTTGTCAGAGTCCCTCTTCCTTTCTATCTTCCATTGCTCCTCCTTATCCTCTTCCACATCCTTCTTGCTTTTTCCCAAGTAACTTCCCTCCATGACCCACTGGTGGGCTGAGCACCCTAGTCATGATGCTGTAAAAGCAAGAGTTTCCAGTGTGGCTGGGACTGGCTTCTTGAGTATCTTTTGGCAAAGAAATCTGAGAGGGGACTACAGTCATCCCCTGCTGTTGCCACACTTTCTTCAGCATCCCTTAGCCACTCTGGGAGCCCCAGGGCCAGGCATGTTGCCAGCTATTACAGAAAACTGGAGTTTCTGCTTTCCAACAGGCTCCTGACAGCACTGGTGAGCCTCATGGCTATGAATAAGGGAGTAAACAGTAACAGCACTTGAGCCTATAGAGGAGACCCAAAGGGTCTGTGATGCCTCAGCATAAAGTTTATCCTTGTGGATAGGTATAGGTAACAGGTAGGAGGGCTTGAGAGCAAGCACAGAAAATCTAGTGTGGATTATTTCTGAGTCTACTTTGAGTCTTTCTGTCCCCCTAATGCCCCACATTGAGCCCCTTCTCTCCAGTCTCACTCTTTTCCTTCAGTCAGTCCACTGAAGGCATGCTGGTCCTTTCTCTGGCCTCACAAACCAGTTGGAGGAGCCAGTGAGGACCTAATTTTCTGGCCCCATAAAGACTGGGAAGAACAGAAGAGCACAGTGTGTGACTTGGCAGAGGAAGCACCTTTCTCACACATCACCCCATAAATCTCATGCCTGACAGAGTTCCTAATGCTGGAGTCACTTAAAACCACAGTATCATATTGGGTTAAATTTATGAATGACACTGAGAGTGGGGACAGCCTAAAGCACTGAACAGGGACCCTGCCGATGGCACGCCTCCCGCTCTTGCTCACATTCTGCTCCCTCTCTTCACTAATGGAGCCTCATCTTTTTAATCAGAAAGTAAAGGCTCTCCAGGTTACTGTCTGAAATGTTCAGAGACTCTTTAGGGAGACCTGGAAGCAGCAACGCTTGGCTTGGAAACTTTTCAATTGGGAGAGGACAAAAGAAGGAAAGGACAAAGATGTTCAGAGTGTTCATACATGAAGGGTTGTGCCTCTTCAGCTGTCAGTGGTGCCAACAACAGCCTGTCAAGCTGTTTGAGAAGCTCAATGCCAAGCTGGACTTGTCCAGAAGAGTAATGAATATAATGGTTGTAAGAAAAGGCTGCCTCTAAAAGATATGAAGAGAAATGCAGGGCACTAACCTCCTCTCCTTCAGGAGAGCAGAGTGGACTCCTGAGGCAGCACAGTGGAGACCATGGGAGATCATTCCAAGACAGGGGTCTGTCTTTGCTGCAGCCAGCACTGCAGTTCACACTGCTGGGACCAGGCTAACCCTTTCTCAGATCATTCATTTGACTCCCTGGATTCATCTCTTCTCAGACTAGAAAAGGAGAAAGGTTTTCAAAGGTGTCTGCCTGGTTTGATGTTATTTCCTATCCTGTGGTGATTTAAACCCAAAACAATGGCAGAATATACTCCAGCCCTGTGAAAATCCGTTTTTCATTTCCATTCAGGAATGGAAGTGAAACCTCTGGAATGAAAGTGAACCTTTTGGCGTTCAGATTCTACCCTATTGCCTGTGTCTGCACAGCACCAAGCATGAAAACTTAAGTTGCCTCACCCACACTGTTATTTTGACCTTTTCTCTTCCACTCCTCCCCACTGTCCCATCATTCCTCCCTTGCAATCCCAGAACACTGTCCCCTGCTCTGCCACTTCTCCTCAATGGCTGCCTTCCCCCTTTATGTTCCATTCCCTAAATCTCATGTTACTACCATGTAAAATCTTTGGAAACAAGGCCATCATGGAGAAGTCTGTAAATCAAAGGCCCCTTCAGAGTTAGAGATGTGTTTCGACTGAGGCTTTCAAAAGAAGCTTGCTGTGATTTAGTTATCATGGCCACCAGTCCTCTCTCCTTTAAATTTCAGCATCCCACTCAGCCTTGTCCTGTGCAACAGAAGCTCTGGGTGGCCATTCCTTCTCCCTCTGTTGCTCTCTGGGAACAACACAGTCATAGTTTAGCATCTTTACCATGTAGCTCCCACAACTGCTCCACTGTCACTGGGATGCAAACACGAGGGTGTCATGGAGACTTCTAATGTGTTGGCAGGGGGCAAGCACTGGCATATAACTTGCACTGCAGGTGCTTCATGGGAGGTATACTAAAATAAAGGCAACAGGGAACATGTAAGACTCCTAGAGAGCTCACAGTCGGTAGCTAAATAGAGCAAGGAGGTGTGCTAGATACTGAAAGACAGAGGGAGGAGGAAGGGGTGCCTGTGGAGGGCACCTTCCCTGCTTGGCTGCTGGCAGGCACAGTGACGTCAGCCCTCCTACAAAGGGACCTGGCAACAGGATAATTTCAGCTGTGGCATTTCTGAATGCTGGCTGTGCTGATGAGCAGGGCTACTGCAATGAGCTTACCCTCGAGAGAGTGCACACAGGGCCAGGCAGGGAAAAGGGAGGGAGAAGCACGGTTTGGGACAAGAGGGAGAGAAAGTGGCTCTTAAATGTGGCAGGTTTCAATCTCCTCTGCTTGGGTGGCTGCTTTGAGGGATGGGGGAACAGGTAGAGGCGGAGCCAGGAGGAAAACTCTGCTACGCATGGTCCTCGCAGGTAGTGAGATCAGCAGATCTTCTCAGCCAAATGTCTCTCTCTCACAGTTGGTTCTGCTTCCTGAGGCAAAGAAAGCCTTTCCATAGAGGGTTAAACCATCTGTGACAAGCATCTGCCACTATGTCATAGTCCATCTTCTCTGAAAGCTTCCAAGCACCCCAACTTTCCTAAAGTGATGGTCCCAAAGTCCACCATTTTCCTCTGTTTTGCTGGAAATTCTCCCTCTTTACACGAGCCCCACCTGATCCTTAAGCACAAGAAGCTGGGAGGGAGCACAGCCAGGACACCTCATCCAAACAGATATTCCATACCACAGCACGTCATGCTCAGTATAGAAACTGGGGGAGCTGGTTGGGAACAGGTTGGGAACACATGGTCAGCACATGGTGAAAAGTATTGTACATCAGTTGTGTTTCTTGGGGTTTATTCTTCTCTATTTCCTTTTATATTATTATTGTTGTTATTATATTTATTTAAATTATTAAGCTGTACTTAACCCATGGGGTTTGACCTCTTTTCCAATTCTCCTCCCCATCCCACAGGGGGTGCAGAGGGAGTGTGAGTGGTTGCATGGTACTTAGTTGCATACACAAAACCTCTGCCCCCCAGTCTCTGGGCGTTTGGGATCTAAAGGCTCAGATTTTCATATTAATCCTCCAGAAGTTATTTCATAGCTTGTGCACTTCAAGAGCCCATGGGAGCATAAGCCTGCTCAACCTATTTAATGTGGGGGACGCAGCTTTAGTACACATGCCACATCTACACTTCTTAAGGCTCCCTGGAGGATCTTCTGCTCCTCCATTTACCTTGCCAGCCAGCCCGAGCGAGGGACACCCTATGTGTCAGCTTCTAGCCGCATAGAACAGGCTTTTAGGGGGGATCTGTGTAGAAGGAGGTGGGGAATCACGCTGCTTTTTGGTTATCCCTACGAGCCTGGGCTATGACTTGTTCAGTGAGAGGCAAGACCAAAGGCTCAGTATTTGTGAGAGCGGTCCCAGGTACCAGAGAGCCCATAGGCAGCTTTGCTCTGAAGCAGAAATCCCCATCTTTTCACGGTGCAGACTTGGATGCGCCAGCTGCCCAGCTAAACCTGGCGACTGTGCTAATTGGGAGCACAGGGAGAGGGGCTGAGATGTGTCAGGGGAAGATGG
>NW_009909507.1:69013-96023 GCF_000696875.1 Nestor notabilis
GTGCTAATGGGGAGCACAGTGAGAGGGTCTGAGATGTGTCAGGGGAAGATGGAGTGACAGAGAGTGGACGTCAGCGGCGGAGTGGGGGACCAGTCAGAGGGAGAGAGCAGGACTGCATGGTGGGGCGAGGGTTGGCAAGGAGGCTGAGGAGAAGGAGGGGCTGAGTGAAGCAGAGCATTTGGGAGAGCGGGTGAGCACACGTCAGAGATGCAGGGACTCAGGGACGGTGTCACAGGCGAGGCTGAAATATAAATGGAAATTCTCACTGAGCCGGATCAATGCCATACTGGTGGATGAAAACAGGGAAGATGAAGGAGTGAGGGGAAACAGCACAGCTAGGACAGCCCATCCAGCACCTTCCCAGGCACCCTCAGTAGCACTGTCTCACTCCATCAGTGGAGGCTGCCAAGCAGAGGGATAAGCTGTCAGCAAACTGCTGTGGCAAAGGGGCACTAAGTCATTAGTTTGTTATTAATAAACCAATAAGGAGCATGAGCAAAGACATACAGCCTTCTTTGGATTTCTTTCTTGCCTTTTCCCCTATCCTACCACATCCTCTTCCTCCCTGATCTCTGCCTGGACAACTCTGGGACCCATGGCAATCACCTAGTGCTCTTTTCTTCACCACACCTACCTTCCATCCTCTGCCTCCTACAGGATCTATTTTGTCTACTGGCGTTTCTCACTGGGATGCCAGGAATCCATCAACCACGGGGTTCTTACAGCCCCAGGTGCTCATGAACATATGTGTTCCTTAGTTACTCCTTCCCTCAGTGTGTTCCTACGGGGGCTAAGAGGCTTGCCCTAATTAAGTGTGCTGCTCTTGGAAGAGTTGGGCAGCATCTGTCCAGCAGCTGTGGGCAGTCAGGTTAAGGTGAGAGGGAGAAAATGGCATGATCTCCCAAGTCAAGGAAACTGATCTTCCTTTCAAGGCAGGCTGGTCTCTAACGCCACTAGCTTTTGCCCCTGTGGCTTCCTTATGGCCATGTTTCAAGTAATTTTACTTTCTACATGGTCATAGCTCTGCACACCTACCAGCCGAATTCCCACAGTCACCTCTAGATCCAATCAAATCTGCCATCACTTACCCAAGCTGCCTTCTCTTCCCAAATTCTTTCTCTTTATCTAACACCTTTCTTCTTCTACCTCTCTATACACTGAATTTCATGGCACTGGAGAGGAGCATTAGAAAAGTCAAAGTAAAACAGGGCAAATTAGCACCAAGGTCTGCCCTTTCCTACCATCTGTCTTTACCCACTGTTCATCCCTTGTGTCCCAGGAATAAAGCTTCCTCCAGAGCATAGGGGAATGTCTTCTCAGACAGAAGTATAAGTGCTGAGAACATTAAGCGTAGCTGTGCCATGGGGCCTGCAGTTTGGAGACTCCAAGCACTGAACTGCCAAGAACAAAAAGAAATATGGGTGATTCATGAGCCTTTCAATCTGGATCTGCTAATGTCACCAACAGCATGTGATCCTCTGTCTTTGAAAGCCCCAGGGCCTAAAAGCAAATGGGGTGGCCCTGTGGGAGAAACAAGAACATTTTACTGCAGCGGATTTGAGAACTCTCTAGCTTCCTGGTGACTCCACATGGGCTACATGTATAGAGAAGCAAGCAGAAATAATTCCATTTGCTGAGGCTCACTGTGGTATACCACCAAACCTACATCCTCTCTTTTACACTGATGTCTGACAGAAGTTTTCCCTTGGTAGGATGGAGCATCAGAGTCCCTGTGTCATTGCCATGACTTCTTTTGTGAGTACCACTTTGTGTAAACAGCAGTGACTCAGCTCCTGCAGGGTAGAAAGAAGGATCATACTACATACAGATGTTTCCTTGGAGAGAGCGATCATGATCTCTGTTGCAGGGGAACCCTGACAAAGTCAGTCCAATGAACATGAACCTGACTCGCTTACAATCCACATCAAAGCTGCTCACACAGAGATTGCTGGTGCTCTATGGAATGTCACCTCCATGGTGACATCATGGTCACACAGTTTGGATGGAGCAAGTCTTGTCCAAATGGTTGCTTCAACATGATCTACCAGCAACACCAAAGTGGGGCTCTGCCTAAGCACGTTGTGGGTACATAAATTCAAGCTAGAGCCAGCAATATGGGCAAACATGGCCTGCTCCACACCTCGCAATGCAGTCAAACCTCTACATGGCTCTACCAGTATAACACCCTTTCCCCTCAATTTCAAGGTCAAATCCCAGTTTTCCCCAGGATCTCAGAGCTCAGGAAACACATTCCACTTTGCTCACTTGGATCAAAACTGATGGAGGTAGACATTTCCCATTTGCCCCAAATCTGTTCAGCATCTTTGTCATCCCCTAGTCCATCCTCCCATTCAGTGAAGTAAAAGAACTACCCTGCACAGCACTGCCTGCCTCTCACCCTGCCTGCCATCATTCCTCACAGACATCGCAGTCAGTTTCTGTGCCACTGGAGCAGTTTATTTCTCTCTTCATTTTTCACAAGTGATTATCGAAGTCAGAATTTGTCACCCACAGAATGAAAGGAAAATGAACCTTCAATCACAGATGCAGATCTACCTGCTGAGAAAGAAGAGAAGGGGGGAGGGTGAAGACAGAGATGAGCAAGGGAAGGGAAAAGCACAGAGAAGCAGGGTGTGTTAAACAGAGAGAAGAAACCATTAACAAAATGAGCAAGAATGGAGACAGGGAACAGAGAGAAGGGGCACGGCAGGGAGAAAGTGAAGAGGCTGAGATGAGGAGGCTAAATGAGGCAGAGCAAATAAACCCAAAAAGGTAGAAGATAACACGAAATATGGAGGGGCAGGATAGGAGCGATCACTATATCTGGAGATGGAGCTACAAGATTTCCTCCTCCTTCCCATCTCCCACCTGACCCAAACTCACTACCTCTTCTGACTTCCAGCAGAACTAGTTGCTCTTTGGTGCTGTGAGATGATCCTTCCTGCCCTTCAGCCTGTGCAGGGGCAAGGTAACAGCTGCAGTCTGGCTCTTCACAATGCCTTGTCCCCATCACTTCTCTAAAACTTGCCCCCCTCCATACAGTTATGTTTCTCGAATGGGAAGATGGTTATCACACATCCTCTTAGTCATCACTTAGCAAAGCTAAACACATTTAGTGCTTAATCTTCCCTCATCAGTCAGGCATTTCTTTGCCCCTCTATCTGCTGCTCTGCCCTGAATCTTCTCCATTTTCTCTCAATTTCAGTTAATAAGCTGCCCAGCCAAGCAGAGCCCTCTGGAGAGGGGTCAGCAGCTCCTTGTTCCATGACTTGATGTCTTTAAGGACACCATTTCCCTCTCTATTCCCTGCCCCTTCTCTTCCCCCATCCCCCCCACCCCCCCCATCTCCTTCAAATAGCAGCTATGGGTATTGTTTTGTAATCTGTAGCCTTCCCTTCTCTACCATCCTTGCTAAGTCTAGCAATTTGCTTCCAGGTCTCTCAGTGGCTATTCTCCTTTAAAGAACAAGTTACTGATGTCAGATGAAGAGGGGGCAAGAGAGTTCTTGAGAATTATCATACAATCATAGAATCACAGAATGGTTAGGGCTGGAAAGGACCTTAAAGCTCATCCAGTTCCAACCTCCTGCCATGGAGAGAGACACTTTACACTACACCAGGTTGTTCAAAGCCCCGTCCAGCCTGGCCTTGAACACTGTCAAGGATGGGGCATCCCATTCTCTATTGATTGACTGGTCATGTACCCACAACAGAGTCAGATTTGTCCTTCCTTCAGCCTGTATGCGCCCAAAATGACCTGACAGATAGGGGCAGCAGGATGAGGCAGCCCACTGTACAGCTTGCCTCAAAAGCTGTAATGGTTTTGTCAGGTATCCCAGAGAAATCACAGTGAGAGCAGTGGAAAGAATCTACTCATTTGTTGTGCTGCATTAGCAGTATAACGATCACTTCAAAGAGCTCCAGCACAGAAGCACAAATAGATGCTGGACTGTACAATTACACACACATCCCCACTGGGAAGGTAGGGGGGAATCCAGGACAGGGTTGCGTGTGTCTGACAGGGATGAATAAAATACATGCTGCAGGTTTAATGATTGCTAGGGACCCTGCATTTTTTTGTGGATAAGGATGGAGGATCTGACTGAGTTTTGAATAACTTCTGCTACAAACTGATTGAATGTCCTCTAATGAGGTGGATTTAGCTGCTGCCTTTCTGTAAGATGGTTCCAGGACACAGTTAACCTCCTGTATGCAGCATTAGTGATCAGCACCTACACACAGGCAAAGAGGTATGTAAGAGAAGAGCTATGTTTCAGAGAGGGCTAAAGAAAGAAGTGCAATCTAACAAAAGGATGAAGTAAAATACACTAAGAACAGCCTCAACAAAAGGTTTTTGGAGCAGCAAAGTAATTGCCTTCTAGTTTTTGACTTATCAAAGCAGCACTTTATAGTTCCTTGGGAAACAAAGGGTATCCCCATAGAACTTCCTAGATCCCTCATTAATTTGTCCTCTTAAAGGAATATAATATATAGCCAACAGCTTGAATCAGAAGGATGTAACATATTCTCTGGGCACAAGAGCAGGGATCCTGTAATGTATGTCTTCTCACCCTACAGTACATCTCCCACTAGGTTCACCTCTTGTCAGCACTTGGCTAGCCCCAGGTGAGTGGCCTGGTGGGGACTCTGCTCTTTTTCTTTCCCCCACAGCAGCATGTGTGTGGGCACAACAGGTCAGCAGTAGCCAGGGAGCAGATACAGAGCTGCCTATATATCCATCCCTGTCTTCAGATGAGCAGAGGAAAGAAAAAAGGAGATGACAGCAATATTTGGAGAGGATGGAAAGGAACTCACCTGGACCCTTGTCGTTTCTCTATACACTGTATTTTCCATCCTCTACCTCTCACTCATTGTAGCCAGAGGGATGTTTTCGCTGTTGACTTCAGAGGATGCCACTAATTAGGATCCAGTATGACAAAGCACAGAGTAGCCTGACACTGCTAGACCACAGGTGCCTAGAGGCAAAGGAGACAGCTCCTGCCTGAGGATCAGTTTCATTAAGATGAGGAACATCAAACAGCTTTCCCTGAACTGACATCCATCTGTCAAAGGAGCCTGCAAAGAAAGGCAGAGCTGACAGGGGCCCTAAGGAGAATCTCATTAGGATGGTTTTAGAGGGGCCTCTTGATGGAAGAGCTTTGGGAACTATCTTATCCCTCCCATCAGGGATAGCTCATGTCTGTCAGTTTGTTATGCCTGTTCTCAGAGGCTGATGGGGATGGACAGGTAATACTGATGGAGGTCACGGGTATGGGAATGTGACCAAGGAGGAGGCAGAGGACTGAGGGAGAAATAGTGGAGCAGGGCACTGCAGAGCAAGAGTACAGAGGGAACGTTCAAGGCACACCTCGCTTTCTGCTTCTGAGGAGGGGGAGCTGCTGGGAAGGGCAGACCACTACAGCAAGCACCCTGTGCAGTGGTGGGCTGCCCAATAGGAGCCTGGTGGGAGTGAGAGTAGCATCTCGTCTTCTTGTGTACACCATGCAGAACTGAATACAGCTATCCTGCTTTTTATTCATAGGATTTGGGCATAGCTTTCACTGTGGACACATCTGCACTTCCCTAGAGGTTCATCAAGATATCAGACCAGCTGAATTAACCCACAGCCCAACCTCGCAGGTAGGGATATGCTGTGGGAGCAATGATGAGGAAAGGCTCCTTTGCCCCATGGACAACAACAACATGCACATTTGGATGGAAGAGGTATGACTGCAGGGACATACAGCTCTCCATGTCTGAGCTACAGCAACATTGCCCTAACATAACCAATGATTTCTGGAAGGCTTAAAAACAGGCATTTATCTAGCATTGTAACTCTCTCCTGAGGCACTCCTGCTGGTAAGTGCATTCAGACACTTGCCCTGCAACACAATGAGAAGGCATGTGCTCACATTCCCCAGTGAGCTCTGATTCAGTAATCACAACAAGCGTTCATTAGTGCCTGCAGGGACATCCTACTAATTAGGAGTGGTCAGCTGGGTATTACACTATACCCAAGTGGTTCACCAGTCTTTAGCCTCTAGAACTGACCTTGCAATTGACTGCTATGCGAGTTGGTGACATTATTCAGTGTCTCTAAAGGCTTGCATTGGTGATATCATTGCCTTTTGTTAGAAGTTGATACTCACAGTCTCTCAGTGTAGAATGAAAGCATGATGGTTTTGTTTCCTTAGAAAGCTCATGCTGATGGTCTGTCTTCCCTACCTTCCTTAGGACTGCCACACATGACCTCGTTGGTTTTGTCTAAAGCAAGGGTGGGAGACCTAAAGCCCATGGGCTGGGCATAACTGCAAAAGCTCATGGGCCTGGGGTGTATCACAGACACTTGGCATGCTTAGAAGATGCTCTTGCAGCTGGGCAACACAAGAGATGCCCCTGGCACAGGCCAGGGTTTCTCTGTATGTCGTCGTAATTTCAAATCACTGATAGAGCTCACAAACTTTATTCCCAGCCAGCAAGTGCGAATTTGTCACCAGCCAAAAGGTGTTGGAAAGACCTTCCCTCTCCCCAGGAAAGAAGAGGCTCATCAGCCCTGCACCAGGGCTTTGCAGCGATGACATCACCCAGGCTGTGAAGAGCTCTGACAGATGATGTCACATGGTACCTCTGGAAGTCTGCAGTGCTGATGCTGAAGCTGGTTTTAAGGGTTAGCACAAATGATGTCAGTCAAGGAGTGAGTCAGAGTCCCAAACACTGGTGTTCAGTGCAACGTCACCCACCCATCTCCAGCTTCTCCTCCAAAATATCTCCTACAGGTCCTGTGTGGTGTTTGCCAGCACTGAGTGAATGTTTTGGAAAACACAGGGCACCGAAAACGGCTCTGGAAAATTGAAACTCAACCTTTATATCCCTGAGGGCCTGCAGCAGTGATGCCATCCCCACACCCAGAGCCTCCCCAACCCACTGCAACTCCAAGCCCCTCAAGTGGCCTCCCAGGCAGACAGGAGGTTGGAGAGGCTCCATTTCAGCTCACCTCTCTCCTTCTGCCTGGCTCTCTTGCTCCTGCTCACACTCAGGCTGTAGCTGTCTCAGGCTCTCTCACACAATCTGTCTCCCTCGCACACAAGCTCTAACACAAACACAAAGGCTACAGGATCCATGTCTCTCACACATTGTATAAGATCCCTCTCCCTCACACAGTCTCTTTCACACACAGTGTCTCTCTCCCTCACGCTCGTGCTTGCATACACCTCTTTTTCTTCTGTCTCTTTCTCTTTTTGGCATTGGTGGGAGTTTCAGGGAACAAGGCTCTGTCTTATTCACTCTGTTAACAGAGTCACATTGTTCCCTGCTAGTCTGCACCATTTGTTTTGCTATATTACTACTATTCTCTTTGCTCAGGGCTCAGTTCCCTCCCCTCAAGGAGGAGCTCACACTCTTATGGCTTAGCAAGAAACTTGCCTCAGTTCCTAGGACTTGCCAAACATGTCTTCACTGGCAGGTCCATGAGGGTTTTGCTTTAAACCCTGCTCTGTTTGACTGTATTACTTGTAAGAAAGTGATGCTTCCAGCATGTAGCAGATTTACAGGAGTTAATCTGAACAGGACTAACTGTTGAACTGCAGTTCAACTACCTGGAACAACAGCTGATCTTCTTCTTCCTTGTTGCAAGTCTGGATTATCACAATGGGTACCCCCATGCGAACAGATCATCAAACAATTCCTTAATCTTCTGCTTCTTTTTCTTCTCAGCTCACCAATCAGTGCAGGGTACATTGATTTTACAACTGGGTATTTGTGAAAATAAGAATTCATATTTTAACAGCAGTGCTGTTTTAAGTGTGATGTCTGAAGACTGTAAGAGTGGCAAGGTTTATAGAGAAGGATCAGCTATGATACAAGCAGAATGAAATGGACAGGGTGTCATGCAGGTCTGGAGGAGATGACTGCAGCAGGCCCAAAGAAGAGCTTGTCCATTTTTACATTTAATTTGGCTTGTCCAAAAGAAGACATTTGTCTCCCTCTATAAACCTTGCCTTGCCAACATGGTTCCAACTTGGCAGGAATCAGAAATGCAGCATCACTGCTCTTCGAAGTGCATGTCTCTAAGAAGACAGAGGAATTTCAGTTCCATCCTTCCCAGTTGGCATGAACTTTGCCATGACTTCTTATAGACTTAGACCTTCCATAGTGATATTTACATTCCTCCAGCCCTCAGGCACTTCTCCCAGTCACCGTAAGTGTTCAAAGATTACTTAGAGTGACCTTGAAATTACGTCAGCTAGCTTCCTTAGCACTGATGGCTGCATCCCACCAGGGCCCATGGACTTTATATATATCCAGTTTGCTTAAGTGTTCTCTGCTAGTCCTCTTTCCACCAAGGTTAAGTTGCTCCATATGTTCCCCTGGACCTGGTATTTCTGAAGGCCAGCCTTGCTAGTAAAGGCTGAGCTGAAGAAGGCATTCAGTACTCCAGTCTTTTCCACGTCCTGTCTCACCAGGGCACCTGCCTCGTTTAGCAGTGGGACCACATTTTCCAAGGCTTCCTTTTGCCACTTACATACTTCTGTATTTTTGTCTGCTTTAAGATTCTAGATGTGGGAACTCACCTGGAGGCTTACTTGGAGACTCAGCATTGTGTCCCACAGGCAAGTAGTGCAGAACATACCTTCCATCTGCTCAAGTGCAGATGTGAAGCTGACTGCAAACAAAGTCATTAGCACATCTAGCATAGAGCTACATCTCCCAGGACCAACCCCACAGGGGCTTTCCTATCTCAAGACCTATCTTGGTTTAGAAAGTGCTTGAGGTCATGAAGCCATATGTTTCAGTTCCTTTCTTGTCTATTTTCACCAACAAAATCCTGATTTCTTCTATCCTACCACCCCACACACATAGTCCTGGTCAGCAATTGCTGACATCAGCAGTCTTGGCACGAGGCAGATTTTGCTGCTAGGAGTATTCCACTGCCATGGTACCACGGCTCTCTCATGTCACCTGATGTGCCTGGTCTTGGTCACAACACCTGCCAAGATGCTGACCAGGGTAATTGTGAAGACGCTGGTGTCCAAGACATGCATGGCTCCAGGGCTGTTGTGGCTTAAACAGTTGATGAGAAGCCCAAGCTAAACGTAGTTCTTTCTCCTGTTCATTTGCCTGATTGCTGCTGTGTACAGTTAAGCTTTTTTTCTACCTGTGCATCCCACTTGCCCTTTCAGCCCATGCTAAATAGTTACCAGGCTTGAATTTTAAGCGTTTACTGTGTGCTGGGAGAACCATCAACATCAGCTGCAGAAACTCTGTTCTGGAACTTGAGTCTCTTTGCTGCTTTGGGAAGCTTCAGATGCAGCTGTTTTCTCATCAGGTCTGTCAGATGATCTTAGCATCAGGCTAACAGTTATCTGGCATTTCAGACCACTGCAGCAGCCTTGCTGGGTGGACCTTGGCACAAGCCTGACAGAGGTTGAATAAGATGTGCAAAAATGCAGAAGAATGGATGGCATGGATCAGCATGAAGTCTGCCTGTCCCAGTATTCTGTCTCTGACAATGTCCAGGGCTGGCTGGCTGGGCAAGAACACGGCATGAGCTTTCCTTGTTTTCTTTTCCCTGATACTGGCCACCAGCAGTTTAAAGACTACCAGAGATTTGGTTAAAACACTTTGGCAAGGATTTTCACAATTTTTTTCTTGTGAAAAAACTGTATGATGTTTCCTTGGATTTTTTCTTAACCTGATGCCTGTTCTCACATTGCAAGGAAAGGTCGACATTTTTGCCCTGCTTGCCTTCTTCAGACCACTTTGATTGTAGGATCCTCAGTTGAGGAGAAGAGACAGACAGCTTTGATCTATTCTTATATGACAATTTTTCTCCTTCTGTTCTGCAAAGTATTTCCTTTATTTGGAAGAAAGGTCATGTTCCCTGAGCAGATAAATTTGCCCTGTCTGTCTCGTGGTCACCTGGTGATGATCATACAGAGACCAGAAAACATGTGCCTTCTTCCACTGGGCCTTTTTCTTGCCTGAGACCCTAGCAGTGGAGAAGTAGCCATAAGTGCTGCCCCATCTGGAGGATGAGAAACCCTGGCATGGCTTTCTGCAGGGAATATTTCTGGCAAGACCCTCCTGGGTGTGCGCTGTCCAAGGAACTTTGGTGCAGATCCAAGGAATCCCTTCTGTCTAGATTGCTCCAGGTGGTGTCAGCAGAAGCTGGGAGAAGGAGCTGCCCCATAAGGGGAATCCCCCCACTCATTTATAACTGCAGGTGGGGAGCACAAGCTCCCTGTCATACACCAAAGGAACCCTGCTGCAGCTACAGGGCCTGATCCAGAACATCACAAGTTGGCAGCACAGCCATAGCTTCTACACTGATTGGAGACTCTATGTCCCAGACCATACCACTCAGCTTGGGCTGTGATATCCTGATAAAGGAGAGACATGTGGTGCCCTGCAGAGCAAGACCACACACTCACAAGGTCTCTGATAGAAGGCACGCTCCATTGCTACCTCTCTGCCATTGTCCCTTCTTCCATTTCCTGTCTATATGCAGCCTCGCTCTGCATCACGGCCCAGTGCTGCCCTACTGCCATTACATGAAGTGCTGTCTCAAGCACTGCCAAAGCAGATGCCTCTCCACCCTCTGTTCAGCTTGATGGATCCCAACAGAGGCACACAGTGAACTAGCCTGAGACTCAGCTGCAGAACAGCTGGTTCAGCTAGATCAAGAGACATTTTTCATTTAATCAGACATCTTGTGTCTCTCAATGTGGCACTCGGAGACCTTGATTTTCACCAGAGATCTTCCTATTTGCTAGGAATCTGTGGATTCTGGCTTCAGGGCTCCTGCAAGTGAATCAAGAAAAGGTCCAGGTTACCCTATCCACGAACAAGCTGCTAAAACTACCAGAATCACATGGGATTAAGCCTGTGCTTGCTGTACTCAGAGATACAGTTTAATAGATCAGTGCAACACAAAGGTCTGAGGGTATCATTGAAGTTTTCTTCTCTGCCCACCAAAGATGCTCTCTGACTGAGCTATTCAGTCAAATTCTTCTTTGCCCCGCGTAGAACCTACAGTGGTGCTGGGCCTGTCCCCTGCTTGTAAGACCAATACATTACTTTCTCTGCTTCAGTTTTTCCTGAGGTGATGCCCCTGCCCAATTCTACTGGACTTCCTCTGTACCATGGTCTTTGTTAATAAATTCCAGGCTGTGGGTGATTCCCAGACTTTGGAGGAGGTCATCTCTGTGATCAAGGTGTGGGAGAAGGGGGTGACAGTTGAGAGAATTCAATAAGGAACCAGGAGAGACCTGGAGATCCAGCAGGACCATCTGTAGGGGAAGGTGCCTGATTGCTCCTGGAAGTACATTCCAGGGATGCTTTAAGTGTTCATCAGGTTCCTATTTTTCATGGTATGGCACCATGTTAGAATGGGCCTACCCCTGCCCTTCCCACTCCACAATCAAGGCCATTTCTGGAAGAGTCACAGGTGGGGTAATTTGGGCAGAGACATCACCTTAGATATGACTGAAGCAGAGGACATCCAGCTTCTTGGTGGGCTGCATTTACTTCTTACTTTCCTCATTTTGAAGGGCTGTATCTTCATTTTATTCCATATTCTGTTTAACATAAGAGCAAGGTTCAGTGTTCAGTACGCTTTGTATTTTTGCCCTAAAATTAAATTTCTTTTCTGACTCAGCCTAGAAGGACCAAGCTGTAGGACTGGGGAGGAGCTCTATATGCACATGTATGAAAGAGACATCCTAAATTTGTTTCACACACTGACTGTATCTCAGCTGTCCACCTTCTGTCAAGCCATTTGCAGTCTAGGTTGACCCTACTGCACTGCATGTCAGGCTGAGAATCCTAGCAGGACTTTCAGTGACACACTGATGCAGAAACACTCAAACCCTAGTGGTGAATACTCTCCCAGACAAGCCTTGCCTTCCTTCATCCCTTTCTGAGCAATGAGCTGGCTTTTTAATTTTTTATTTTTTTTTGCCTAGTTCATTGGTTTTTTTCCATCCCACATGGTCAATATTTAATTTTTGGTGGACAAAGATATTTTTCACATTCTGTTTCCCTGTGAGGAACCACCTTCTTGCAGGTTTGAATGACTCAAGACGTGCATGAGAAGAGACAGAAAGGGTTGAATGAAAGGAAAGAAATGGAGAGATGGAAAAGAGACAGCAGATAGAAAGTGGTGAGTGAAAGCATCAGGAAGGTGAAGGCGAGGAGACATGGAGAAAGTCATAATTCCCTAAGGAACAGAGAGGCGAGAGACAGTGAAAGAAGGTGGAGAATGGAGAAAACAGGAAAGAAGGGAAGTATGAAGGGAGCAGTGGGTGGGAATTATGAGGAAAACACAGTGTGCAGGAAAGGAGGAGAGAGGTGGTGGCCTCTAAGATAAAGCAGAGGTGAGAGGAGAACCCATGTCCTGTTCTGACAGTGCTTCAGATGACTAGCTTCTTCTCACAGGTAAGTGGCCAGGCAGAAGAGGTGCAGAGGTCTGTTTGCCATCATATGTTGCTTCACTCCATCCACCACACTAATTAGACTTGGGACTTAGTGATGTGGAGAGAAAGTGAGGAAGACAAATCTCTTCCGTTTTCCAAAGACACTTCATGAAGTCTATGTATCATCTGGGGCATAAGGGATGTGACTTTCCAAAAGACCCAGAAAAGCCCATTCCTTCCCCAGAGCCAGAAGGGATTTCTTCAGTTTCTTCAGACCCAGGAGATCTGTAACAGTATACATCCACAGATGGAGTGACCTAGAGGTTTATACTTTTCTGTGGGAAGACCCTGTAATATGCCAGAGTGATCACTCTAAGGCTTCCTAGCAACAAGACAAGTTTCTTAATCCTCTGAGAGGGCACGGGGGTGTAGAGAGGCTGTGCTGGAAAAGGCTACCTCTTCAGAGCATCCCTACATAGCAACAATCCCAAGTAGGAAGAAGAGCTGTCATCTAAACCTCCCCCACAGGCTGGCTAACCTGCCTCTGTCTGTTTCACCTTCAGGCACACTGACTGCAAAACAGGGCTGGAGAAATTAGTGCCCCAGTCTCTGTCAAGGATCTGGATGGGGGTGAGGGGGTAATGTCTCATCATCATCTCCAAAGTCAAACAACCCAGCATGGCAGAGTGGAGACTGCTGCAGACAGAGCAGCCCTGAGATGATGGGGGCAGCAAAACCTGGAGAATCATCTCTTCCTCTCACACTCCACCACTGGACTGGTGCTTTCTTCATTGCACACTCAGTCATAGGCAAGCAGACCTTAGAGAAGCAGAAAGGACCCGTGATGCCTTCCTACAGAAGCAGACTATGCATGATGGAGCAGAGCTGTCATCTGGCAGTTGTGGGTGGCCGAGTGCCTTTCAGAGGTCACTGAAATATCGGTTTCTATAGATGCTGCCCTGTCAAGCTTTACCTTCTAGCTCACCTCCCTGCCACTGACACCTCCATACTTCTATCCCCAAAGGCACCATTTCCTACAGTGGCTCTGAAAGGAGGGCACCGGTAACATAGGCCTGGAAAGCCTCTAATTAACCCTGATTATCTAATTCACGGCTTCATCCTGGCAGCTCCTGCCACAAAGGGCTCAACAGAAAGTGTCAAAAATACCAATTATCTCCCTGGCTGCCACTTGAGAAGCAGAGAGAAAGTGTCACATGGAGCCTGGTCAATGACAGTGACACAGGACAGAGAAAATTTACAGCAGAGAAACAGAGGCAAAAACTCTCTCCCCATCTTATCAGAGAGGGATGAGAAGCTGGGATCTTGTGTGTCTTCTGGCCCAATGCCCCATCTGAGAAAAGCCAAGAATGAAACACCTTTTCCTGCAGATGAACAGATACTCTAAGCAGCCACTTTACTTCAGCTGAAGGCGTCCTTACACAACAAGTAGAACCACTTCGGCCTTTATAGATTTAACTTGCTAGCACCTCCTTGCCCTGATGAACCTACTCTATGACAGTTTTGCTTGGCTTGGCCATTTTTGTTAGCTGCATCACTGTCCTGTAACTCTGATTCAACAGCACATGGGTCATTTTTGGCTGCTGGGACTTCCCAGCCATCCCCACCCTTAAATTCACCCTGGATAAACTCCAGATGTTCAAGAAGGGAAAGAACAGAGTAGAAATAAATCCCCAGGCCTGCGTGAGCAGGTAACAGGAGGCAGTTGGAGCAGGCTTGTGACTATTTGCTCTCAAATCTGCAGGCAAGCTTGGCTCTTCCTCATGCTCCCTGCCTCACTGAGCTCTTCCTTCTTTCAGCCACTTCATGCCAGAGGTCCTCAGCTCCTGCCGCTCTTTCTTCAAGCTCCACCTTGCTATTCAGGTCCTGTTTGTCCCTCGTAATCATGGCAGACCCTCCACTGCCTATGGAGCTGGAGCAAGACAAGTGGGACAAGGCACTGGGCCGGAAAATTGGGTGCAGAATTTGCAATGAATTCTTAATGATGCCCTTTCTGGCGACATATACAGAGAGATGGAGCTGAATGGTTTTTCTTTTTTGAAGTGTTTCTTATTTAAAAAGTGATGAGGCTTTTGATCCATTTTCCACAGTAGCATTGACTGGGCCTCTGCTTACTTTTGTGTTGCTTGGCAGGAGTTACCAAACAGCTTCTCAGACTCAGTTTCAACCCCATTCCCTCCTCTTTGGAGGATGCATGTCCCTGAGTAGTCTGGCAATCCCACTGTGAGAGGTATATAACTGTGTTGTGAGAGACAGACCCTGTCCCAGTGAGCCTGATGAAGGAAGGGAAGACATAGATCCTTGTTGGATACCTGGGAAGCCAAAGAATTGAGCAGTTCTGCACCCTACCAGAGTCCCACCAAGCCCGTGGCAGAACCTTGGGTTTGGCTGTTTAGCAGCACCAGTGATGTTAACCCATCTTTAATCTTAACTATGTATGTGAACCTGTTCCTTGTGCATTCAAGTCCTCCTTCCATCTCTCTTATCTTTTCACTGCTAAGACTTTCACTCTCAGGCTGTTCAGGCTTGCCTTCTCTCACCCTGTGTTTCCTCCAAGGATGAGAAGGGAGATGTACAGGTTCAGTGACATCCTCTGCTCACCTGCTAAGGATGGGCATGGCCTGTGTGCACTTACAGTCGCAAATCCCCATAAGCTCTGTATAGATCTCAGCCTGTCCTCCTGCTCTGCATGATTCACACCTTTGTGTTTTAATTGAGAGGGCATCCAAGACCTGGGAAAAGATGTTGGCCTGACCATTTCCTAGCCTGAATGGCTCTCCTTCCCTTGAGGGATGGACCTTGGGACAAATGCCAGCAGTGGGACCCTCACACCTTCAGCCATTGCCCACTTCCCCTCAGAGCTGTTGGTTACTGGTTCCATTGGAGCCAACATTATCTGGAGGGGAGAGATCCCTCACTTGACTTTCTTAGGCTCGGTCTGACCCTGAGGAGTCATGACTGATCAAGGTCTCCAGGCACTGAACCTGCAGAGAGCAGTGGTATCCCCTAATCTGACCTGGCTGTTGTAAAAGCCACCAGGATTTGGATAGGAAATCAAGGCTTAGAGAAGATGTTACCTTTTCAGTGGAAACAGGAAAAATTCATCTGCCAGGCTGCAATTCCACCAGGGATGCTCTTCCAATCTTGACAGTCCAGAAGAGGGCAATGTTGCCCACTTGCCTGTCCGTTTCAATACACGTATGCTTAAGCACACAGACATACATCTTAACTGTCCTATGTAATTTCCAGCAAAAGCCTGTGTGGCTAAGTCAGTTCTTCCTCTGCTGGAGCAAATGTGGCTTGGATACTCACTGAACATCATGGCAGTGAAAAGGAGCCATGTCAGCATGAGCCAACCACAAGACAACATAAAATTGTCTTCCTGAGTCTGCAGCCAGCCTAAAACATGAGGCTATGCAAAGCTGCATTGTTCTTCTCCACGATGGGTTGGCAGGCTGGGAAAATTTGGGCTGTTCAGCCTGAAGAAGAGAAGCTGTGTGGAGATCTCATAGCAGCCTTCCAGTATCTGAAGGGTGCCTACAAGAATGTGGAAAGGGACTCTTAATCAAGGACTGTAGTGATAGGATAAGGAGCAATGGGTTTAAACTTAAACAGGGGAAGTTCAGGTTAGATCTAAGGAAGTTCGTAACTGTGAGGGTGGTGAGACATTGGCACAGGTTGAGCAGAGAAGTGCTGCATCCTTGGCAGTTTTCAAGGCCAGGTTAGACAGAGACCTGGGTGACATGGTGAGGTGTCCCTGTCCATAGCAGGGGAGTTGGAACTAGATGACCTTAAGATCCTTTCAAACCCAAACCATTCTATGATTCTATGATCCTATGACTCTATGATTCTGTGCTCAGTAGGCCAGCTCACGCCAGCCACCCAGGTGACTCCCTTCTTCACACTGTCCATTGCAGCCTCTTCACTGATCACTGCATAGCGCAGGACATTTCTCCTGGTCCATGATGCAGCCGTCACAGTCCACCAAGCAGGTTCTGGAGGGAGAGGTCAGTGTGGTTTGCTGCAGGGACTGCGTCAGTTGGACACAGTCATAGTCAGAGGCGCTTGAGAGAACAACGCAGACTCCTAGGCGCAGCTCACACCTCATACCTTCCCTGGACACACACCAGCTCACACAACCTGGTGCAGAGCAGAGGACTCCCAAGGTCTCTGTCTGGAATCATCCAAAGGCTGCTTAAATACAGGCACTGCTGAACTCTTTCATAACAGATAATTTTGGCCCAGAGGGTTGACAACAGTGCCCCCATGTCCCCCCAGCCCAACAGCCCCCGCATGGCTTCAGGACATTTGTGATTAATTCAGCCCTCATAGTCTTCCTTTCCCAAAGCTTCCCACTCCACCTAGACAGCATCTGCAAATATATTTTGTCCTTCCTCATCCATGTGACAAAGCAAGCAGATGAAATGCAGAGACTGTAGAAACAAAATCGAATTTAGCAACAAAATAAACAGCATGGGGGCACTCAACTGATTAGATTATGCCTCTTCATAATTTATGCATTAATTCCTCCCAAGGTTTGAGATTCCCTGTCTCAGAAGGCCCATATCCCTGCACTGCAGAGATGCAGATGTCAGGAACACCACCTTGAGCCAAAGATACAGCTTTCCACCAAGCACATGAAGCTCTGATTAACCCCAGCAGAGCTCCTTTTCGTTATGCACCATTGTCCAACCCCCAGAGGTGCACAGCCCAGCACCATTCCTTCCCATACTCAATCATTTTTCCCAAGTCTAATGAAGAACATGTCAGACTGTGAAGCATCTGCCTGTAGTAGCATCTGCCCCCAAGGCTGCTCTAAAATGAATTCAAGCATTAATAAGAGTCATCAGCTACTGCAGCATATATATCCAGAAGCTGAAACTCACTGTTGTGTCCACATTTACAGCCCCTTAGGACCATTTATTCCTGCCCCCCTGAAACTAAGAGAAGAGGCTGTGAGTTCAGCACACCCAGGAAGGAAGCTCAGAAGCCATGGTTAGATCCACCTGACCAAAGCTGGATGTGCAAGGGCAAAAGAAGAAACCCTCTGAGCCAAGCAGCAGTACCAGCCTTGGGAGAAACCAGAAGCAGCAACAAACAGGAAGCAGAGAAGACATGCAAGGGAATGGCTGTTATGTCACCATACACAAATTGGCCTAATTATGTGAATAAATGCACCAATAACCACAGATTAGCTGGCTGTATTCTTGACTTTAAATATTGATGCTTAGGAAGAGCTGAGATCAGGATATCTGCTGGTGGATTAGGCTACAGATTGCTCAGTCATTACCCATGACCGAATCACCTGGCTTGGACTGCCTTCCTCCAGACAGATCCAGAGCTTGGGCAGAGGACACCTCTCACCACCAAGTGAGGATTTGTTGTGTAGGTGATGGGCGAGGAAGCACTGCCGTACACCATGCCCAGAATGGGGCATCTACTGGGTGCTGCAGGGGACTGGTATCATGGCAGAACTGAGGACTCAGTAAAAATGAAGATGTGCCCAAACAAAGTGATATCCAAGGGCAGAGAAACAGTGTGTTTGGAAGGAGTAGATGGCTACAGGGTTCCTGGGAGAACCCAGAATCCTTCTACTATGCCCTAACTCAGCTTTTTCAGTTTTTCCCGTACCCCGTTCCCTCCCATCCCATCCCACCTCCTCTACAAGACAAGGCTGGGACAAATGGACTCAGAAGCAGCTTTTCATATTTTTTGTTTGTTGTTTTTTGGGTTTTTTTGTCGTTTTTTTCTTTTTCTTTTTTTTAAATAAGAAATTTATTGCAAATATAGAAATTGATTTTCTCCATACAGGAATCTCCGAGTTGAGGAAAAATGATTTCGTGCCATTCAGTTTTAAAACAGGAAAAGAAAAGAAAGGAAAAAAGAGGCAAAAAGAAGAAAGAATACAAATCCAAAAGAAGAAAAGAAAGAGGAAGGAAACAAAGGAATAAAAAGAAGAAGAAAACATAACTCCAACTCAAATTTGTCCATACACAACCAGGGGGGGTCACAGGGTTGTTACGGAAGGAGGAACACCAAAGAGGCCACAAGGAGCCAGTCCCAGCATCTGCCTCCCAGGCTCTTCCTTACATTCGAGGGCTGATGCCCCCAGCTCTGTGCCTGGCAGTTTGCCTGCCCCTTCCTATCCCCTCGCCCCAGGTGCTGTGCTTGTGGATGGACCAGTCGTACCAGCCCTGGGGGGTCTGGACTGACCCGGCTGGCCTCTCCCCAGGTGAAGAGCAGGCCATGGGGGCAGGACACCCAGGAGCAAGGCCTCACAGTGGCGGTGGTAGTTATGGGGGAGGCAAAGGCCAAGCCAAACGCGTGAGGACGGGGCAGACAGAGTGGGGACCATAAGGGGAAGAAGGGGCAAGGAGGAGAGGAGGTGCCCACCCAGTGAGAAAAGGAGAAGCTGGGCAGAGATTTCCCTCTCCCCACCCCGGTGACAGGGAGTAGAGTTGGGGCAGCCCTGGGGAGAGCTGCCCTGGTGGGACTGCATGTGGAGAGCTACAGACATGTCTCCCCACAGCAAGAGGAAGTGGAGGGGAGGCAGACCGAGAACGCCCCTCATGGTACAAGGCCAAAGTGGCTGGAGGGACGAGGTGCGGGAGTGCGTGTGTGTGCAGGGGGAAGGCAACAGACGCTCCCCTCAACCCCTTCGTCACAGAAAGACCCAAAACCACCCCCTGCGACACAGAAAGCCCCAAACCCCCCTGCCCCCCAGCCAGTGTGGGCAAGGGGCAGCCGAGCTGCGGCAGGCTCCCACAGCCCTTCTAGACATCCCCCTCGTGTCCATCCCGCACTAAGCCACCCTCAACATGCACCCTCCTGCTCAGATAATGGGAAAGCAGCAGGTTGGATCCAACAAGAGGACATGGCTCCATGAGGCTCTTCTTGCATGGGGCTTGTGCTGAAGGAGGTGGTGGTGGTGGTGGTGGAAGGGGTGTTCTCCAGGCTCCTGGAGGCTGTGTGTTCTTCCAGACACAGCTGAGCTTTCCGGTCAGCAGTAAGCATGGCAAATGTGCTTTCGGGGCCTTGGGTCCAGCTCCTGCCCGTGTGGCAGCTGCCCACCCTGTACCGCTGAGCTCGGCCCTACAGATGGCCACAGCTTCCACATCATGAAGACTGCCCAGCTTTTCTCTTCAGGCACTGCTGACCTACTCTCCACCTCCTCTCAGAGATCCTCCAGCCCTGTGCTCAACCCTTTCTCTCTCTGGTCCCTTTCTCCCTTTACCATCCGGTTTTTTCCAGTGCAGCCATCTCTTCCCCTGTTCTTTGCAGCCTGTCCCTCTTCTCCATCCTCTCCATCTCCTCTACCTGTCCCTTCCTTGCCTCACAATTTCTTGGTCCCACCGCACCTTCCTCACCCCTGTCTGCCCCTCCTCTTCTCTTCCTCAGCTCCTTTTTCCCCTTCCCTCCTGCATCTCCCCCTCCTTCCCCCAGGCCCGTATGGCATAGCCTCCTCCAGGAAGGCAGGCTGATTAGCATTGCAAACACACACAGGCCTCCTCAGCCCAACATAAATCTTCATTTGTCAGTCATGAATATTTCACACCTGCCTCGGGAGGGATTTATTCAGCATGGAAGACTGGGGAAGGGGGAGAGGGAAACAGCAGCATAAGCTGGGGCAGCACCAGTAGGGATGGGGAAGAGCCCTGCCCTACGGAACAGCACACCTAGGGTCTCACCTTCACTCTTCTGGGTGCAGGAACCCAGCCCAGGCTCCCCCCAAGCCTGCACCTGAGGGAAGAGGGCAGGTCAGCACCCAACCTCTTTCCTCACCCTTCATGCTTTCAAGTGAGGTGAGCTAAATCCCTGCTTTCCCTGCCAAGACTAAGCAACCCAGAAATAAAGTGTGAAAGGGCTTGTTCTGGTTCTGCCCAATGAACCCACTTTGCCCTGGGAGAAGGCAGAGGTGAGGGACTCTTGACAAAGCCAAGCCATAGGGGGCTTAGGAACTTCAGGCAGTCTCTCCATGCTTTTTACCATCACAGAGGTCTTAAAGGTCTCATCATGCCCTGCTCTCTGCCAGGGCCACCCACAGGAGAGGAGGGATAGGACAGACCTCATCCAGAGCTCCCTGCAATCAATGAGAGGAAGGTGGTGGGAGGTATTCAAGTGATTGCAACCAGCTCCACATCAAGCTTTCACTGTATCAGAGGTTTCCCTGCAGCTGAAGCACTCCTTACTCCCCCAAGAAAAACCTTGTTTGTAGATCTGGGAAAGAACAATCAGGGCATGGGGATGGTAGTGACCCATTTTCATAAAAGAAATTATCCCATTTCTTTTATGAGATCTATCTTGATTGGCCTCACTCCTGTTTCTAAATAATTAGGAGAAATTACGACCACTAGAAAGAGCCAGCATTTGGTATATGACACATCCCTCTTCATACATACAACCCTGAAAAGCAGCTGAGAGACCACATTTGGGGTAAGGGGAGGGAGACACTGGAAAGAAGGAGGAATGTTTCTTATGCAGCTGATTGGGTTGGGTTCTCTTTGGGGTGTGTTCCCCCCCAAACTGGTAGGAGCCTCTCATAAAATCACATCAGGGATGAATGAAAGGAGCAGGGAAAACAGGGACAAGGACAGGAGAGACTATGGGGGAGGAAGTTAAATTCCAACAAACTGGCACATACACAACAGGTGTTTGCTCAGAAAAATACAGTAAAATCATCATGCAAATAGAACGTTAAATCTGCTTTCCTCCGACAGGGCTGGCACCACTTTGCAAGCCCTTGTCCCTGGGGAGGGAGCAGGACAAGGAAGAAGGGAGGAGGAAGGAAGGTGAGACATTTTGTTTCCCTTCCTTGCCCTCTTCCTCCCACAGAACAGTCCATCTTGTGCAAACTTCACCCACTGGTTTGGAGTGGGGGGCTACAATTGGGAGAGAAATGGCTTGTCCCTCCTACCCAGCCTTACTCCCACTGCAGGCAGAAGAAGGGCCTGGTGATAGCTGTATCCCTGACCTTTCTTTTCTGCCTCATTGGGGTGATGGGGGAAGTGAGAAAAAACCATTACAGGTTAATACTCCCCCCAGAAATGTAGGCTGAGCAGAACTGATTACAAGACCATACAGCAGAGAAGCACAGGGAGGGAAGAGGTGGGGAGAGGAACAGCACTCCATCCCCCCATGCCTGTCATTCCCCTTTTCCTGTCCAGTTCTGTGCACCAGCCATTAGTCTTTCCTGTTTGGATGGTTAACATGCTGGAAGACAACTGGGCCTGCTCCATGTGGTAGCTGGAGAGGTCTCTGCTGTGCCTAAGCATCACTCACAGCATTTACCTGTCTTGATTTGCTGCATTGTCCCAACATGGAGGGACAGCTGGCAGCAGTATGTGACTTCCCTTCATCTTCCTGCACACACACACATTAACAGACACAAACATGTGCACACACACCCTTTCTTCTGAGTTGGACTGGCTCATAAAGTGTGGAGTCAGTCTCATGAATACTTCTGGACTCAAGGCAAAGTGATGCTTTGGCTGTGGGGAAGCAGGCTGACAGTGAAGGAGGTTGAGGCAATGGGACGAGGACCTAGCTTAGGATTCTTACCATCAGCATCCCTGCAAGGAAGGAACCCCATGGATCTTCACAGGTTTAGATCTTGGGGATCACCCTTCTGGTTTTCACACACCAGTGTCTGCCTACTGCTGTTCCTCACTTGCAGAAGATGAAGTCATGTCTCCTGTGGCATAGAAACCAGCTCTCACAGCTGGCAGTGCTACTGCCTGATAGGCAGGTTTTCTGCAGGCAGCATGGAAATCCATAGAAGCTCCTACACCCTCATCCTTCTCCCACAGCCCCCAAGAAACTGGGTCTTCTCAGAAATGCCTCAAAAATGCAACTTCAGAAAGGCCAACACAACACAGGCCCTCATCCTTATCCTGACAGAGGTGAACAATTGTCGAGAATTGGGGTGTGCAGCTTATGCAGAGGAGTACCACTGTGCTGCATAAAGATGCACTCAGCAGGCAGCATCCCTGCTTGATAAGAAAACTTTGGGGGAGATGGTACCAAGATTGTGCTTTATTGGGCTGCTCAAAAATGGGATGATGTGGAGAGGGCAGTAGGCTCATTCCCAACTCTGCGGCAGAACTTCTATCCAAGGTACAGAGGTTGGGAGCTAGCAAGTAAAACTGGGGGTTTGCCAAGGCATTAAAGGATCCCTAAGAAAAGCTTGTCACAGCTAAATGTGAGGAAGTGGAGGATTTAGGAGGTGATATGTTGCTCTGACTCTCACGAGGGCCTCTAAATATTCAAAAGGACACTGTCATCCAGAGACTGGTATGCTCTTCTATCCCAGCACACACAGCATGGCTGCACATGCAAAGGGAGTTTCTTTTGGAGCCTTCCCTCTTGAGCTATTCCCAGGCCCCATGCTCACATTCCCTTTGTTTCCTGCCCTCCTCCCTCAATCCTAGGCTTTTTCCTATCCATGCCAGAATGTCCATAGCTTATTCAAGAAGAAGCCACCTCATGGCTTTTCTGTCAACTTGGTGAGATAAGCAACTGAAATCCTATTCCTCACATCCACCTGCAAGTGAGAAGGTTGAGTGATGCTCCTATGAACACTCACCTACCACACACCCCATGGTGCAAGTCAGTTGGGAATAGTTGCAGAAGCTTTGTGTAGAGCTTGTTCTACTGAGTTCCTCTCCAGGTCCCTTCCTCATTGTAAGGGAGATATGAACAGAGAGTTATCAAACCTACAAGGCAGCAGTAGGTTTGCCTGAGCAGAGATGTGTATGGTGGGGGCAACCTCTGACTTGTGACATTCATGAAAAGATGGGAACCCTTCACACCTCTGAGAGACCAGACCTTCCTGCCTTTTCCTCCACCACTCCCTGAGGACCTGGCTTGCCATGCCAAAGAACACATTCGTACCCTGCCACCAACTGCCAGAAAACTGTCTCTGAAAAGTCTGGAGAATGCCCATTACTCCAGAACTGCTGGTGCTCATCAGCAACAACATGGTGGGAGAAGGGAAGGAGGAAGAGCAGCAAGGGCACAGAGTGTGTTGTATGGCAGGTCCTACCTCCCATGGTTCTTCATACCTCCCCTCCTTCATCTGAGGAGGATGGAGATTTGCAAAGTATCTAGGCAGAAAGGGTGAGCCTAAGGACCCTTAAGTAGAGAAGGGTAGGGAAGAGCAAATGAAAAGAAGTGAGAGAACTTCTTCAAACAAATCCCACCTGTCTTGGAAGGGGACAGGAGAGAAAGAAAAGACTCCACTGTTAAAGGAAATGAGGGAAAAATTAGTCATGGAAGATTTGGAAAAGCAGGTGTATCAGGAAGGCAGAGAAGCTTACTAAAACAAATCCTCTCCTCCCACCCGAAAGAAAAATCACCTCTCAACAGGAACAGAAAGAGCAATAGTTCACAGCTGAGTTTCATGCCCGGTGAGCGTCCATCCCTGCCCTTCCCCTGCCACCACTGCCACCCCCTGCCGGGCCATTCCCACCCACCCACACTCCAGTGTTGTTACCACAGTGTCAGAGCAGGACGCTCCTCCCAACCATCTGCAAGCAGAACAATGGTCCCCATAACACAGTAGAGACAATTCGGTGTGTGTGTGTGTGTCTGTGTCTGTGTGTGAGAGAGTTTTCTGCTGTTGTTGTTGTAAACTTTAAGAAACAATTTTGTCAGTTTTGTATTTTCAGGAGTATTTTGTTGGTGGTTTATTTTTCACAGTCAAGTGGTATTTTTTTTTTTTCTGGTTGTTGGGGCAGGGTCTTGTTCTGTATCGTTTCCTTGGAAAGAGCGAGGGAGAGTCACAGCTTCTGCTGAGCAGAGACTCCTTTCCAGTAATCCAGGATGTCATGCAGATCCTCATCCTTGGCAAACTGAACTTTCTTCCGCAGGGCATGCCCAGCTGCCATGTAAACCTCCTCCCTGTGGTGCTTCTTGTAAGGCCGGAATCGCTCCCAGATCTTGTGGGTGCTCTCTGATGAGTACTCAGGGCTGGAGGAGTAGCCTGAGAAGTAGTGTCTGGGGGAGAGCTGGGAGTACGTGGAGTCTCGCTTGGACCGGGAGAGAGGCTTGAGGAATGACACCCTCTGGCTCAAGGTGTCAGCACTTTCCTCATAGTACAGGGCTGGGAAGGAGTGACGGTGCTCACTGCAATGGTAAGAAGGCTTGACCTCCAAGTGGTGTATGGCGCCTGGGGACACCAAGGGAAGACGATCCAAAGGGCTGTTGAGTGGACTGCCCTTCTCAATGTATTTGGAGTCAGACTTGCTGAGTGGTGGGTGGTCAGGCACATCCAAGCTGAAGACCTTGGCGCTCTTGATGGAGCCACTAGAGGAGACACTGCAGGTCTTTCTGGCCACGGCAGCATCAGCACTAAGCTGGCGCTGCAAAGGGTGGTGGGAGCTTTCCTTGTAGGGTGGGGAAAGAAAGCTGGGCCGCTCTAGCCCACCCGAGGAACTGGCTGGGATGGACTGGCACTCAAAGGCCATGTCTGAGTCAACACCAGTTCCACCACCCAGGAAGGAGGCTGTGTCCAACTTGAGGGCATCAATGCAGTTGTTTATGATCTGGTTGACCTTGTCTACCTCCTTCGCTATAGTAGAGATCTCAGCAGCTGAGCCTTGCCCATTATCAAGCTCCCTCAGGTCCTCATCCCGCTGGGTTCGCTCCAGCCCATCCCCACCACCAGTTCGCACCTCAATGTAGTTACCTTTAGTGGTGACTTTAGGAGTCTCCATCCCAGTCTCTATTGACTTTGATGGGGGCAACTTCTCCCCGATCATGGAAGGGATGGAGGACATCCGTGAGACAGGGATGACTGGTGGCTCACCCAGCTTCTGAGAAGGATGGACCATGGTACTGGTATCAATATCTGATCCATAACGCATTTCCAGAATGGTCTTTTTGACATTGAGGGACTTCTGTTTCTCCTCCTGCATCCTCCGCTTCCGCAGGCAGTAGTACACCACCCCCAGGACAATGACCATCCCAAAAAGGCAACCCAGGGTGGTCATGATATAGTGGGTGGTGGTGGAAGTACTGGAAATAGGGTCCTCCCTGCCTTTGCTCCGGGTTGCAAAGGTCAGGCAAGTGTGGTTGTAGCGCCTGTTGTTGCGGATGGAGGCCACACAGAATGTATAATCAGTGTGGGCCTTCAACTTGTTGACAGTGACATACTCCTTCTTGCTCTTCAGTGTTGCTATGTCAGAAACATAGCTGTTGTTGTATTGGACCAACACATACATCTTACTGTAGGGCATGGGGATGGTTACCATCAGGATAGCTGAGGTGATGGTGACGTCATGTAGCTTGATGCTGGGACTGAAGGAGGAGTCAGTGGTGGAGGATGCTGGAGGCTTGACTGAGAGGAAGTCCCCAGGGCTAATGGCTGAGCCCTCATCCAGGTCTCGCTGGGAGTCAGGGGTATAAGGGGTGGGGTTGACCCTGGAGAGGGAGGGGATGGTGCCACCTCTGCACATGGACTGGAAGATGGTGATGGCATTGCGGTTGTGGTGAGGCCTAGGCACCAGGAGCGGGTACCCAGCGAACTCCCGTGGACTCTCACACTGGAGCCGGTCATAGTTCTTGGTGACATTGTTGAAGACCGCCAGCCAGTTAAGAAAGCTGTAGAGGCTACAGTCGCAGTTGAAGGGGTTGCCGGCCAGCTCGCACACCATCAAATTGCTCAAGCTGGTGAAAGTGTTCCCCTCCAGTCGGCTGAGACGGTTAGATGACAGGTCAATGCTAATCAAGCTGGGGCACTCAGAGAAGGCAGTAGGGGTGACCAGCTCAATTAGGTTGTGCTGCACAAAGAGGAACTGGAGACGTGCCATGCCCCGCAACATACCCTCTGTCAGGTTGGTGAGTTTGTTGTAGCCCAGCTGTAAGACCTGAAGGTTCGACTGGCCCATGAAAGCCCCATCTTCAATATAGGAGATCTCATTCTTGGTCAGGTTCAGATCAGTCAGGTTTCCAAAGCGGTTGAGAGATGAGTAAAGCACCACTTTGAGCTTATTCTCATTCAGACGCAAGTCGTGCACCGTGCTGTTGATGTGCTGGGGGATGGTCTCATATGGGGGCTGGTTCTGGCTGCAGATGGCCAGCCACACATAACCTTTGTCCCCCTCAATCAGCCAGCAGTCACCTCGCACGGTGCCAGGGGAAAACAAGCAGAGCAGGGCAGCTGCCCACAACCCCAGGCACGTCATGGTCTGCAGCGGTGCCCTCATCAGGATGGGAAAAAAAAATCCACAACAAAAAACAACCCAAATCTCAGGACACCAGCAAAAGGAAACTAAGGGTCAGGGGTAAGAGAAAGGGGCAGTAACTGGGCTTTAGCAATGGAAGGGCATGAGCACCCCAGTCCTAGTGGTTGTTGTCACCATTGTTTCTTCTTGCCCTCTGGGTCAAGCCAGGAGCATGGAGCAGGGGGAACACGTGCAACCCACTTCCAGCACACACAAAAGCTGTGACTGTGAATAATTGGTCTGGAAGGGAAGTATCTTGTGCTTCTTTTCTGAACAAAAATTCAGACCGAGGGTAACGAATCTTCTTTGATGCTCATGAATGACTCGCCCACCTTTCCCACTTTTCTCCCTCCCACCC
>NW_009909508.1:0-345 GCF_000696875.1 Nestor notabilis
TGGGCGGAGAAGAGATTCAGAGGAGCCCTGAAGAGAAGGTCTTGGGAGTGTTGGTTGGTGAGAAACTGAACATGATCCAGCTTCAGCGTGCGTTCACAGCCCATAAAGCCAACCGTATCCTGAGCTACATCAAAAGAAGCGTGACCAGCAGGTCAAAGGAGGTGATCCAGCCCCTCTACTCTGCTCTCTTGAGACCTCACTTGGAGTATTGTGTCCATTTCTGGTGTCCTCAACATAAACAGGACATCGAGCTGCTGGAGCAAGTCCAGAGGAGGGCCATAAGGATGATTAGAGGGCTGGAGCACCTCCCATATGAAGGCAGGCTGAGAAAGTTGGGGCTGTTCC
>NW_009909508.1:464-12346 GCF_000696875.1 Nestor notabilis
GGGGAAGTTTAGATTAGATCTAAGGAAGAAGTTCTTCACAGTGAGGGTGGTGAGGCACGGGAATAGGTTGCCCAAGGAAGTTGTGAATGCTTCAACCCTGGAGGTGTTCAAGGCCAGGCTGGACAGAGCCTTGGGTGACATAGTTTAGTCGAGGTGTCCCTGCCCATGGCAGAGGGTTGGAACATAGATGATGTTAAAGTCATTTCCAGTCCAAACCATTCTAAGATTCTATGATTCCATAAATCTCTGTACATCACACCATGTCGCATTTTATTCCCCCCACAGAAAGGCCTGGAAATGCTAGAAGGCCTATTTCACTTTATGTAAGGTATAGTGACTCTAAGGTTATTGATTATTTAATTGAAACAGGAAAACATGTATTTGCTGAAGCTGAAAAATTGGGAGTACAGAAAGTCTATTAGAAATCAAAGAAAACATCCATTTTTTAAAAAAGAATAAACAATAATCTGTTTCTGTGTTGATGGTTTGTTGGGTTTTTTTTCATCAAAGGTGAGAGTATTTTGCTGGCTTAGGTGATTTTTACCTGTTAACTCCATCTTTAATATCCTGGTTGGTAGGATTAGGATCAAGATTATGCTTTTCATGAATGAAACAGAAGGTTGTTATTTTGTGTGTTCAGGTGAATTTAGAATGTGTATGCCCTTTGAAAAACTGTACATCTGTTGATTACTGTGCTTATGCTATTACTTATGTAAAAGCAAATAATAATAATAAAAAAAAGACAGTAACTTGTCGTGAGAAGATTTTATCTTTGTTTCAGGTGGAGTTAAGCAGTATGTAAGGTGTATGAACAGGATTTGCACTGTTTGTTAAAATGATTATTCAGGTGTAAAAGCCATAAACCAAATCTATCACTCATGTAAATGCATTCGTAGTATTATACCGAGGTCGAATTTGGCTCCTTATTTCTTAAAGTTGATGTACAAGTGAAACAAGGAATATGTACATAATTATACACAAATCTGGCAATATTTCAACAATACAGTGCAAATTTTGAAGACTTTATCATCTTATCACAATCGAATACATTCCATTTAGATTAAAGAAAGAATAAGTGCAAGTTAATGAAACTAGAAGTGGCTTAGGTTAGTGAATAAAATGATACATTTTTAACAAAACAACAAGGATCAGTATTTGAGAATAAAGTTTTTCTACGCCTAATTTCAGTTTTAAAAATTAAATTATTAAAAGTCATAACAATTAATTTGGAAAATGAGCTTTGGCTTAAGAGGAATTTACAACAACTTTTCAATAACATTTTCGATTTTTAAAATCTTGGAGGGAGAAACAAGAAAAATAAAACAAGAAATTATTCAGAACTATCAAAACGGAGCTCCTTCAAAAAATTACAGAAAAATCACTTGACAGCTATTTTAGGGAAAATATTCTTGTTCTCTGACTAACACAGTATCTGAAATGTATTACTTATTTTTTACCTAAACCTGGTAGCACCGTAAAATTTAAGTACAAGATATTAACTGGGATGTAATACGCATTCTGTTCATGCTGGCTGGCTACTGTAAGGTTCATCAGATCTGGTAAAAAAATTGGAAGTAATGTCAAGTTTTCATGCAACAGTGACCACATTTTTCATTTTTATTTTACATGTCTCTAGTCCAAACCTCAAATCTACACAGATCTTACCAAGAAGTCTAAAAATTCTAAAATAAATAAATAAATAAATAATTCTATGCCTAATAGTTTTTTGTAATTTTAAAATGTATTTTAAAACAGGGAAAAATATATATTACATTCAGTTCTCCAGAACTTCGAATTGGTTAGGAGGATTTTTACTCTTGCTTTTCGGACTAATTCACTAATAAGGTACATTTCAAAACAGGAGTAGAATGTTAGAGGAATTTCTAAGTTTCTGGAAGGGCATGTTGCTGATAACTTCATCAGTCTTCATTATAGCAGGCTTCCATGTACAATAAAGCACATCCTTCAATTTGTGTGCATTATGAAATAGCCAAACTATGAAGGGTGATTTTGTACATGTGCACAGGGGAAGTTTTGGGATGGAGGAGGGAAGACTTTTTAGTGATGGTGGTAATTCCCATCAAGCAGTCTGGTAAGGCCCTAAGCTCAATTTTGATCAATTCTGTTAATACTAATAACTTCTTTTGCCAAGCTTTGTGGCCTTAAACAGCAAAGCTCTTTATACAGTAAGACCATTGCCATTACCTCTGTTTTATGGAGAACTAGACATAATAGCTTACCTAAAATCATCTTGGAGATCAGGGTCAGTATCTTTGGAGGAAATACAACCCAAGATTTTCCAGCCTTTTCTGGCAAACATTACACAGCACTTAGTGGTCCTTCCACACAGCTTAGCGCAGGCACAGAAAATTGGAGTTTTATAAACATCTGAAGTGTATAGGCTGTACATTTTGTAAGGGTAGGAACCTTCTTAGATTCTAATGTGGAGGAAAGGAGCCTAAACTCTGATCCTGTCCTCTTCTTAGTCTCCAGGCTTAAAGCTGAAAATCTATTTCCTAAGCTGTTGCAACACATCTGTGAATGCAGTGTTAAGAGGGAGCACAAACAATTTCCTAGAAGTAAAAAGAAAAAAAAAGGGTGGTGCATTGTTGCATATCAGATTAAATTCAAGTTTAAATTCACATGCTGTGGATAATAACAACAATAATAAAAATGATCATGGTAATGGAAAACCAAGACAAAATGCTTTATACTTAATGTGTATCATCTTTCGGTTAAGACATGGCTAGTCAGTTTCTGATTTGTCCACAATACAGAAAAGACCAAATCCCTCAAACCACTTTGTTTTAGAATACTAATATAGAAATGAATACAACAACATTTTCCATTCACCCAGGGAAGTGGGAAAATAATTAAAATCTATTTTAAAGGTATTTTGAGATCTTCATGTTAGAGCTACTTTAATATAGCAATTTCAATAAAATTTCATCTATGTAGACTTACAGAAAGACCTTAACACAGAAAAAGGTAGTTATAGAGAAGTATTCTGATACCATCTGCAATTCTGTTATTTAAATTCTGGTTAGTATTTTATGTGTGCAAATCATTTCCAAAATATATACAGCTAAAACATTATTTAGATGGCTAGAATTAATTTTGAAATTAGTGTGCTAGTGGGGACTGGCAATTTAATTGTGTAAAAAAAAAAAAAATAAAGTTATTCCTGAAGTCCATATTATCCTTTTTTTAATATGTATTCCCAGACAATATTATGTATCAAAATTAAAAAGCTTAATAATTAATTAGTCCAAGGTCATCATAGTTTCTCTGTTACAGTATCCCTCAAGTTTGATGAGAACCACATTAATGAAAATGCCTTAGTTGATTTAAAAAACCCCAAAAACACTGCTAAGCTCCTGTACTAGTGATGATAATTTTGCATTTGACACAGAGTTTTAAAAGAATTTCTCTATCTGATGGTGTATTAATATCTGTAGTGACAAATCCTTCAGCACATACTATAGCTGCCATTGCCTGGAGGAAAACCTAAGGACATTCTAAACAGTGCTGTGGAGGGAAGTTATAAAGAAGTACTTGTTTTGGAGCTGTTAGACTGAAACTAAGCAGAATGGTTTGATGTATTGCCAGAAGGCTTTATCTTCTCAAAAAGTTTATAATCAAACACAAAAGAAAGCTTACTGCATATTTTATTGTTCAGCTAACATGAAAAGTTGTTTTCCTTTCATTAATGCATGTCTCTTTACACTTAGACTTATCCAAAACAGCACACTCTGTAGATATCGTTGCAACTTAAAGTCCAGGATTGATTCACTTCAGTGATAATTTGCTTCCTTTTAAAAATTGTTTTTAAGCTGAGTTTGGCAAAGACACTTGGGTCAGAAAAGGGAAAGTGCAAGTTAATACTTTAACGTTTCCAAACCTTCCATGTGAAATCTCAGAAGTATTTCACAAGTGCTATGAACAAGCTTCTTTAGAATATCTGATTTAGAAAGGTAAGTATTGTCCCATTTTCTCTGGGGAAAATGTGGAGTAAGGACTTTATTAAGATAACACACATATTTCAGAGTTGAACTGAAAATTAAATCCTTATCCTGTTATGTCACCACCAACTTCCCATTGAAATTACAGAATGAGACACGCAAACCTGCACATGCACAACTGCTCATACATGCACCTGTATTAATGTTGCTTATATGTATGTCCATAGCATAGATTTCTTCAACTTCAGAACTTGCTCCATGTTTCTCTTAAAATTAATGGAGATAAAGGCATTTGAAGATATGATCCAGACAATGTTACTAGGTGTTGACTTTAGGAAAGGTTAATCATACTCCCAAATATCAACCTTTCTTTAGCGCTGCTGAAGATAACCCAGACAAGTAGCTCAAATGTAAACACATGAATTTAAAAAACCTTGCCCACAATAAGTACTTAATCATTTCATAGCACATTTCTATGATATTTCATTAAAAACAATTGACAAGTACATGGCTATGAATATTAAACAACCTTTTAAGGTGTCCAGTCTCAGTTTTAAATGTATATAATTCAGGGCTACAGTTTTAAAGGCATTCAGACATCTAAAGGTGAGATGGAAATTACGTATTACATGTGGGTTTTTTTACTTTTCAGCAATAAATAAGGAATATTAATGATGTTAATGATTTAGGAAGGAAATGTGACATAGGAGTATGAGAAAGAGTCAAGCTATATTAATAAGTAATTTTAGAGATTTATTAGCACAGGTTGAGATACGCTGAATAATATCACTATGACTAGAGCATAAGACTTTTCCTATGGCCTTACAAATTACTGACTAACTTACTGTAAATATGCATCTGGCTTTAGTTTGCAGGCTTTGTTCTTAAATGTCCACAGAATAATGTTGTGTTATGTATAGACTAAAAATAATTCACCTCACATATACTCAGTGTTGGGTAGAAAACTGAAAGATATTGCTAAGAGTTGATATCCTGGCTACAGAAAAATCAATAGCAGAAGTCCCATTGAGTTGAAAATGTAAGATTATATATTTCATCTTACATGTCATAGAGCAGCAAATATGTTGCCCAATATAGTTAAAGAGAAAAATATGTTCTGGAAGTGGGGGAAAAAAGAAAGAAAGAAGAAGAAAAAAAAAAAGCTTATTTTCTTTTCTCATTATTTTGAGTGTCTTCAGGCTGAAAAGAAAGACCATTTTGATGGTATTGAAAGAATAAGCAGAAGAATGAGTAAGAGACGTGTTCTGGGAGATGAAACTAAAATGGCAAAATCTTAAAAGTGGGTATGAGAACCTGTATAGGATAAATGGACAAACAGTAAGTCGCTGACGTAATTCAGTATTTTACTGTCAGTGTTTTCCTCTACAGTCTGCCTCTTTTCTGAAGCGCAGACCACAGCCTGAGCAGAATCTCTTCTGCTCAGCTTGAGCAGATCCTCATTTAAAGAATCTTAATAGAAACTGGAAATGATGGTGTAAAGAAAAGGAAAGGTAGCTTCAAGCTGTGTATTAAGCCAGAATTTCAGAGAATGAAAACTATTCAAACATGCAATAATGTAGTGTTGAAAAAGCATGAGAATTCATACTCCTGAGAGCATTCCATTATTGGCAGGTATATTGTTATATGACCTTCAAGCCTAAGAATCTATGATAGTATGATAGCTCTTCAGTTTAGCTTTTTCTCTTTGCTTCTGTTTCAGTTTGTTACCTGGTATGGCACAAGAGTTAGAAGCTTCTTTGGTAATGACTGGGCATGTGTATTTGAAAAGGAATCACTGATTAAATGGGGGGGATCACTGAACGTTTCATTCACAGAGATGGCACACTTCATGATTTTGCCTAAATCTACTGCAATTCTCCTGTGTGACCTTGTGCAAGTCATTGTTGCTGGGGACCATGCCTGTACTGCTGTGTATCACCATGGCTATATCACAGCATTCATGTTACATGTTCACAGAGGGAGTCAAGCATTCTGTGTTAGGTGCTTTGGCTCCCTATGCCAAAATACATACATGCTGAATAGAACCTTCCAAAGTGGTGTCGTTGAGCAAGTTGCTGCCCAAAGAAATACTGGTCTGCATTAGGTGTTAATTTGCAAGATGCATTATTTCTTCTTGTTAAGATACATTTCCCTCCATTTGGGTTTCATGCCCTGTTCCCCTGTTTGGATGTAGGGGTCCTACGCCCTGTTTTCAGAAATCAAGAAGAGATTCTAAATCACTTTTCTTTAAATATTAGAATAGCAGTGAGAACACCAACCTTACTTACACTCTGCTTCTCTAAATGAGCACTTTTAAGAATAGACTGGAAGTCCTTTTACTTCCATTTCCCTGCACAAATCCATGAAGTGTGTAAAGAAACAAAAAACCCCAAACACTCACTTTTTCTTCATTCGTTTTGATGTTTTCTTGGTATTCTTCCTGACCTGAGTGATATTTCCATAATACCCTCAAATATTTGAAACACAAAATATTTAGTGTTCCTTATTTCAAAAGTATTATTAGATGCATTTATTATTTTTTTAAAATATTCTTAGAGTTTCTTATTCTTCAAAAGCACACATGGGTCAATTGCAATATTATTAAGGGGAAAGAAAATTAGTGCAGTTCTTTTTCTAGGAACACACCGGGTTTTGAACAGCCTGGCTGTTTTCCTATCCAGAACTAGAGAAGTCTAAATAGACATCACCAGACTTAATGAACATCTTTTCTATTGATGTTATTCTCTTCGTTCTTCCTCAGTTTTAATCTCTTTCTTCCTGTCTGTGGCAGATGGCATTATGCTGATGAAGAAAAGAGATGTCTGGTTCATAACAGCTTGTGCCAGCAGACCATCAGTGCTTTTTTCTGTAAAACTTATTTTATGTAGAGAAAATAGAAGATAATTATTTTTAAAAATTAAAAGAACTCAAAGTTCATCAGTAAAACATGCTCACAGAAGGCATTGGTACTGACAAAGTACTGTTATGTTTATGTCCTGTTAAATGCTTCCCCAGGGTGAATCAGTTACTGATTCTGTAAGGCCCCGAGAGGGATGTATTATATACTGCAGCTTTGGAGCATTGTGGGAGTTACTATGATGAGATAGTCTAGACCAGAACTTTTAATGTCTGCCGCAGGGAAGTATAGTTTAACACAACTGATTAGGAATATTGTTAGGTTAAAAGCCTGGTTTTGCATTTAAAAAAATAAAAGCTTTACTTAACTTTATCAGTCAACAATGAACTTCAAGCCAGTGAGACATTTGTGCACGAGTCTCTTACTGGCCAGCACTGTTATCTGCATACTGCCAAATGTAAAAGTACCTTGACATAGCAAACCCAAATCAATATATTATTCATTAGAATATTAGCAGTTTTCATATTCAGTTCTAAAGACCTGACTTCAAAAAATATTATCTTTTTTTTCTAAATTCTAAGATTAAATTTAAAAAAGCACACCAAAATTTATATTAGATGCTGACAAATACTGATGTTGAAGATTTAGGTTTTGTTCTGATGTGTTGAATGTTTTTTTAGAAAAAGAAAAAACCTTATCTCATGCATTTATAGACAAAGTATTCAGTTTTCAGGACATTCATTGAATCAGCAGATAAAAGCCATTTAAAAAATAATCGTATGCAATAAAATATTATCTTCCAGAAAAATGAACCTTTAGCATCTTTCTTTTATTTTATTATATGGACCTTTAATATTTTGGGGGTTTGGTTTTTTTTTTTTTTTGTTGTTGTTTTTGTTTTTGTGTTTGTTTGTTTGTTTTTTTAAATATCATTTTAACCTGTGGTAACCAAAAATAGAAAGAAATAATATTTCACATTTATACCAAAATGCCATATCTATTTAGCTTATTTTATTACAAAGAATTTTCATGCTATTTAAAGCTTGATAACAATGCTAAATTTTTGAAATAAAAATCCTAAAGATTCTGGTGCTGAAAACAGAGCCGGAATTTAGGATGAAAACAAGTTTCCAAACTGGGCTTGACACAATATAATCTACTAGCTAGCGTTTATGCTCTATTGAATTCTAGAGAATGGAGTGTTGGGCCTGTAAATGCTGTCTGATAACTATCCAGTAGAGATAACTTTAAATTTCTAGAGCACTGCAGCTAACAAAGGGTTAAATCTATTTCAAATGGCAGGGATTATGAATTCAGGTGGGAGACAGTGAGTAATGTGGCCATGGTATTTTGCTGTGGCCATGGTATTTTGATGCGGCTATGGCATTTTACCATGCAAAATGTGACCAATATTTGATTTCCTTAGCTGATTCTCCCTTTTATGAAACAAAGAAACAATCAAACAAAAAACCATAAACCACAACAAAACCATATTCTAAGATTTTAATCATGTCAGATGGTCAGGATTAAAGTCTTATATCTCACCGAAAAGATGGATTGTACTCTTGCGACATTCACATGCCATAAGTATACTCTATTGATTGACTGTCAACTGCTTTTAGCAGTTAATAAATCCCAAGTTACTGTTTACTGGCTTACAAAAGAGAGAGACACAATAACTTTGCATATATTAACTGTGCTTTTGAAATTAAATGTCAGAAAGGTGGAACTATTTTCATTAATGCACCAGGTTGACAGAAGTTGCGTTAACAAAGTTCGGTAAAATGTCTTCAGTTTCCCTGGGATGATCATAAAAATAAATTAGCCTGTGAAGACAACATGCTTAGGGAAATTCTAATACGTAATATTGTACTGGAGTGCAAAGCGAGCCAATCGGTTTGCTGAAATGATTAACAGTTAACTGGGTTTGGAATAACAACAAATGTTTTACATGCCCATAATTTATTGCCATTTCTTTAGATTGACTAAACTTACACAGAGGCCAGTTCGGGTCAGAAAATACTTATTTACCTTAGTTTTCTTTTGAGTTGTGCATGACATCATTTATTTTTTAACTACATGATCTCTGACCACCAACAGTACAACCCTAAGAAAAAATGCTTACTCATGATGCTGACTAAATGAAAAGAGACTAGTTAGTATACCTCAATGAACTATTTCATTGAGTATTTGACTCTGCTTTGGAGTCAGCAGTCAGGATGGAAATGGTACTTGCATTAATTAGCTTAACAGGAGAAATCTTCAAAAAAGTCATGTCTGTTTCAGAATGAGATAAAATAATTTCAGGAAGTAAGTATGTGAGCCCTTTGTTAAGCAGAAATCTTACTTGAAGGCTACAACTGTGAAACTGAGTCAGCAGAGCTGAGTGAAAAATTTAAAACTTGGGCGTCCAGAGTAAGGTGATCAGACAAGACCCATGTCTTGGACAATTATTCATTCCCTTTCAGAAACAGGCATTTAGGGAAGGTGATATGAATTACATCAATTAGTATACTGTTCTCTTTGTCTTCAAATACTTGTAGCAGGAGCTACATGGCTGATATGGAACATGTCTACCTTTATTCAACTACTCGAGAGAGATGACTTTCATTCTGATGTGGGTCATTGAGTCATGAATTATCGTAACATTTATTGCAACATATTGCGGGACACATTATTCCACAAAGGTGGATGAGGATTAAGTGACTTCCAGTGATCTGAGCAGGTGGACATCGTTACTTTTGACAGTGTTCTGACCTGGGTACATTACCCTCTATCCTTTATCTTCTTTTCATTTCCTCCTTTAGAAAGTAAACTGGAGGCAAAAATAAAGTAATCCTGCTGTGATCAACTCAGAGATCAAATACAAAAATCAAAAAGCTAACACACACAAGTAAAATGAGATCAGGTTACCAGGAGTCAAGAAGACCTAGGAATACACCAAACAGACCAGCACTGGAATAGACATATCAAGGAGGGTATCCTAATATATATTGATAGAACAGAAACTATCAAAGTTGATTTTTCCATATTATTGCATGAGGGAATATTGGGTCACAGACTCAACATCAAGAAATTTCTGTTTACAGAAACTTCAAACTACACTTATTTTTGGACACATGAAGTATTTGACTTGGCCAAGAGAGTAGATCATTATTTTTAACAATCCAAGCTCAGAAAAACCAATATATTTAAATGTTAAGGAAAATTTAGCTATTATGAGTGACAACCACTGAATCAAAGAGGAACAGGCAGGAAAGCAAGAGAATACACAGAATAAATTTATACAGTTTGCTTAGTAAACAGGGAATACGTAAAAGTGGAAAAAAGCAAAAACAAAAACAAAACAAACAAGCAAACAAACCCTAGAAAAAATAATTTACATTAGAAAATTTATGTAATCATAGAATCACAGAATAGTTTGGGTTGGAAGGCACCTTCAAAGGTCACCTAGTCCAACTCCCCCACAGTGAGCAGGGACATCTTCAACTAGATCAGATTGCTCAGAACCACATCCATTTAGAACATGAATTTCAGGAAGGAAAAAAAGTAGTGAATAGAATTTCTGAATTTCTGAAGGCAAACTTTGTGCTTGACATGGGCTTGGGTGCTGAGAAAGACAATATAAAATTACTGTCCTTTTTAATTAACACCCCCTCCCCCTTGTTTCAACAAAGTCACATTGAAGCAGCTCAGCAGTTACAGTGAGACCATCATCATCTTCCTTACCCTCTAATCCCTGCCCCAAAAGGAACAAAAAAAAGTGCTGGTAGCAATGTAGGAGTTTGAGACCTTTTTTTCTTATGTAAAAGAGGTTGAATTAGCTTAATTTCCCTCCATTCAACACCTTTGAAGAGATTTTAGCAGGGTAATGGCAGAATGCCAATTCATAGCATCCTAAATATGTGGAAAAAATTGCTTGCTGAAAGTACATCTCCTTCTCTTCAGCTGGTTAAAATTAGCTGCCTAGTTTCAAAAAGATGAAATAAGGTGGGATAAATCCCATCATAAAAAGAATCCAGTGGAAAATAATCCATGAGCAAGGACATGTTTTGTGAAAAAAAAGTACTTACCAGCATGCATTTGCTTTTCAAAGTCTAATGAACAGTTCATATAAATAGTAGCTTAAAAACATGGCTTTTGGTTATTTAGTTATTGTTATTTCCTTTGGCATTCATTTTGATATATGTATTGTTAATGTCTTGGTATATTTTCTGAAGTGAATTTGCGTCTTTGGTTAGTTGGTTACTTAGCTTCCAGCACTTGCATTTGGAAACATTCATGCTTGGAGATATTCGGCACAGGAGTACTTGTACTTTTCTGACAGTTTTATCTTTCCTTCTGCTTCTTCGTACCCAGTATCCCAAAAAGAGTAGTATAAGAGATGCACTCATCTGCAAGCTGCTCTGAGAGAGGATACCAGTGGGGGAATGTAGAAGTATGAAGGGGCAGAAATGTACAGCTGTGTCCTGGGTCCAGCTACAGCAGTCTTTTTTTCTCCTTCTTAGTAGCTGGTGTAGTGCTGTGTTTTTCACTTTCAGCCTGGGAACAACACTGATAACACCGATGCAGCTAAACCAAATGGTCAATTCGTGACACTATCAGTTGTCCCTGTAAGCAAGGGGAATAGTGAACGAAAGGCACAAACAGCAACCCATGAAGTGAAGAAAGATGAAGTCCCAATGCACTTACTACAGGGGACAGCATCCAAAGAGTTAGTACTACGTGGATCAGATGAAGAGGAAGAAAAAGCAGAAGTGACTTCTCGACCCTGGACCTTGACTGAGCTGCGGAATATGCGAAACGATTGCACCTGTCTTTCAGGAGAGCACATCCTCACCTGGTTACTCCAATGCTGGGACAATGGGGCCGATGGTCATGAACTAGAAGGTAGGGAAGCCAAGCAGCTGGGATCACTTGCTAAGGAAGGAGGAATTGACAAAGCGATTGCAAAAGAGAAGCGAGCCCTCAGCCTTTGGAGGCGGCTCTTGGCAGCTGTGGAGGAAAGGGTTCCCTACAAGGACGATGTTACGAATCGCTCAGCCAAATGGACGACGGTCGAG
>NW_009909508.1:12385-12901 GCF_000696875.1 Nestor notabilis
AGAGGATCTATGAGAGACCGGATGCCAGGAATGTATCCATAGATCCAGATGAGGTTGAATGTACACGACTCTCCCGAGAGAACGCCTTGAACAGCAGAGCGGGGGGAAGCTCAGCGTCCCGGATCCTCATTTCGGAGAGGCGAGAGCCGCTGAGGGAGCCTCAAGTCCTCAAGAGAACTTGCCTAGGAGCCGGCAGCTCAGCTGAGGCGAGCAGCTGACTCACAGGGGGTGGAGCCAGGAGGGACAACACAACTCCAGGGAGCGCAAGCGACCAGGAGTGAGGCGAACAGGGCGGGCAAAACAGGGTGTGGCTCAGCAGTTTGTGCGGCAGTTTGCACAGGGAGGGTGAGCGGGCAGCTCGCAGGATGGTGAGCACTCATCTGAGGAGCACGGCCTGCTCTGGAAGCGCTGCTGTGGATGCCCCAGAAGTGGCCAGTGCAGGCACCAGACAGAGCCAATGAGAGGGGAGGCTGGAGCACAGACTTCGGTTTTTAGACACTGCCTCGAACGATCTCT
>NW_009909508.1:13135-13639 GCF_000696875.1 Nestor notabilis
GGAGGAAGAGGAAAACTAGCGGCCAGGGGATTCCTCCTAAACCCGATGTCCACACCCAGCACCGTTTCACAGTTCTGCAGGAGGCTAATGAGGAAATACCCACCACATCAAATGAACATCCTGCTGATGCACCAGTAAAGAGGATCACGACTGGTGCCTCCAGGAAACGGCGGCGGGTCATAATAGTAGGGGACTCTACTTTGAAAGGCACAGAGGCACCCATCTATCGGCCTGACCCGGTCTCGAGGGAGGTGTGTTGCCGGCCAGGGGCTGGGATCAGGGATGTTACAGAAAGGCTGCCTGGCCTGGTAAGTCCCACTGACTATTACCCCCTTCTAGTGGTCCATGTGGGTGCTACTGATATAGATAGCAGTAGCTTGGAGAGCATGAGGAAGGACTAGAGAGCCCTGGGAGAGGTGGTTAGGGGCTCTGGAGCTCAGATAGTTTTTTCATCCATTCTCCAGGATGAAGGAGAGGACCTTAAAGCTAGACGTATTTGGAAGA
>NW_009909509.1:0-200 GCF_000696875.1 Nestor notabilis
ATCCATCCGATGAGCTGTGAGTGTGGCCCCTGCACGAGCTGGACTTGCCGCAGAACCTCCAGCAGCTTCGGGCAGTCTTCCCCCCTCAGCCCCTCCAGGCAAATCGACCGGTGCCTCAAGGAATCCCTCTCGGGTGCCTTCAGGCTGCCAGCTCTGTCCTGGGGGCAGGACAGGGCACTCTGGCAGCGGGGCACGGGAGG
>NW_009909509.1:393-686 GCF_000696875.1 Nestor notabilis
GGCTGCCACCCACTGGGCCCCGCTGCTGGGTGTCCCTGTAAATTAATCTGTATGTTCAGACTGCATCAGTAAAGACCTTTGTACCACGTACAGTCATTTGACTGTGGCGATACCAGAGGTGACAGAAAGGGGTTTTGGTTCCCTCTGCATGAACTTTGCAGAAACGTAGAGAGCATACAGGATTTCCTCACCATTCCTTATCAATACACCAAGTGGCGTTTGCTACTACACTGCTTATGGTGAGGTCTTCTCTTCTGCGTTTCTTACACAGCGTGTTTAGGTATTTGCTTTTG
>NW_009909509.1:941-5673 GCF_000696875.1 Nestor notabilis
GGCTGCCACCCACTGGGCCCCGCTGCTGGGTGTCCCTGTAAATTAATCTGTATGTTCAGACTGCATCAGTAAAGACCTTTGTACCACGTACAGTCATTTGACTGTGGCGATACCAGAGGTGACAGAAAGGGGTTTTGGTTCCCTCTGCATGAACTTTGCAGAAACGTAGAGAGCATACAGGATTTCCTCACCATTCCTTATCAATACACCAAGTGGCGTTTGCTTAGGAAGAAGAACCTCACCATAAGCAGCATAGTAGCAAACTTCTTGGGAAGAAGAACTTAAGAAATCTCTTCTGCGTTTGTTACACAGTGTGTTTAGGTATTTGCTTGTGTTAATATTAACATTCATGTGCCTAGTTTGGGGGCTTATGTCTTGTGTTACTCCTTAAATACAACACTTCACCGGCTGCTGCCTAATTACATGTTCTTAGTAGCTCAATAAAGTGTTTTGATCCCAATTCAGTTTAAACCGCATGGACTGAGCAGTTTTTCCCTTCCATACTCAGGAAAAACAAGTAACTGACTCAGTCATACAGAATCGATTTAAAACCCTCAGCTAAGTGTCATACCAGGGTGCTCTATACAGTGTATAGAGTACAGAGATTTAGAGATTGGCAACAAATCCCCCCAGCATATTTGTTCAAATCCTTGAAATGCAGAATGACTTGCTGGTCTCTCTCCCATGGGCTTATTTCTTGAGTGGTCTATTGGGGGGAAAAGGGAAAGCCACCGATTTTGTTGTTGGAGATGCTTATGTAGGCTTCACAAGACAGCCCCAGCTGTATCTTGTCTGAAACAAGGAAATTTTTGTGTCTGTCTGAACAAACTGTTCTTTTAGGCAAAACACCTATTTTTTCCACATACAATAGTAGAAAATGCTGCTGCCTCTGCCCAGCTCAGGTAGAAACTGAGCATAATCACCTCTTGGAAACAACAAGGAAAAAACAACATACACATACAGAAACACACCCTTCTCTATCTATAGCTGTATCATCTCTATATCTCTACACCTCTATCTGCATCTCTGTCTCTACCTATATTCTGGGTTAGTGCAAAGAAATCCTCACTTCACAGCAGCACTGGTAGGTGCAATGGAGGGTGTGTGCTGAGGACACCAGTTTGAAACAGCAAAGCAGCAGCCACAGCAAAGGCAGACAAGCTGGAGGGAACCGCAGCAGCGGTGCTGTTGCAAAAGCTTTCATAATTGAAGGCAGGAAACAGGAGAAGCTGTGAAGGGACAGCTTGATGCCAATTCACATGGTGTCCTGAGTTGGTATCAAAAGGGAAGGCTGGGCTCTAGAAGGAAAGGATCACGAAATAGTGACCTCCCTAAATGGGAGAAGAGCAGGGCCACAGGGTAAAGGAGGCGATGGATTGAACTCTCTGTGTTACGGAAACACATTGCATGTTCGGTAAAGGGAAGTACTGATGAGTTTTGCTCTGCCGGGCAAAGAGGCCTGGTGTCCTTCAGCACAGGCTGGCATGTCCATTCATGGGCCCCAATGTCAGCCCTGTACCCATGGCCCTTTACACAAAAATTTCTCCTTTCTAGTTTCACAGGTATATATGTCTGTTTATGTCAATAAATCAAATAAATGGAAACTAACTGAAAACCCAACCTGCAACTCTGCTCATCATAATCCAAAACGAATTACTTAATAAAAGTACTATTTCTTAGTTATGCAAAGAGGTTTCCTCTGTATAACTGTGACTTCACCAACACACACTTTCCTGAAATATAAAGACTTAAAGCCTGTCTACAGGTTTTTTGGTTTCAGGTCATTTGTATGAAACGATGGTAATGAATCCACTGAACGCAAAAACCCGAATTGCAGTGCAGTTATCTGTGGGCTCTAGTAGAATCATTAGTCTTCACTTTATTCATTATAACATCTCCTTTACTGTGGAAATGTAAAACTGGCGTGCAACTCAATGCGATCATCAGCCACAATCAACATGGCTTCACAACGGGAAAGTGCTGTGTAGCTAAGTTGAGATCCTTCAGTGATAACTTCACCTGCCTAGTGAGTGAAGGAATGGTGGTGGGCATAGTTTTTCCAGGTTTCAGTGAGGCTTTTGGTGCTGTCCCTCACGGCATCCTGCTGGACACATTGTCCAGCTGTGAGATGGACAGATACATGGTGCACTGAGCGAGGAACTGGCTGAATGGCAGGGCTCAGAGGGTCGTAGTGAATGGGGCTGCATCTGGCTGGCAACTGGTCACCGGTGGTGTTTCTCAGAGATCAATTCTAGGTCTAGTTCTGTTCAATCTTCTTAGCAATGATCTGGATTCAAGAGTTGAATGCATCATTGGCAAGTTTGCTGATGATGCTAAGCTGGGAGGTGCTCTTGACTTTCTTGAGGGACAAGAGGTCTTGCAGAGGGATCTAGACAGACTGAAGCATCAGGCCGTCGTCAATGGCATGAAACTGAACAAGAGCAGATGCTGAATCCTGCACCTAGGATGGAGGAATGCCAGCTGCAAGTGTAAATTGAGAGAGGAGTGGCTTGTAGTAGGAGACTCTGGCTTAGACTGCGTTAGTATGGGAGTGTTTGACCTTGACGACAGCACTCTATGCCCTTGAAGAGAAGAAGTAAACAACTTTGGGGAAGTTAGCTGAAACCAGGAACCTGGTCTGCACGCGCGCGGATAAGACTGTAACCAATCAACTTGTCACAGGAGGGCGTGAACAGAAGGCTGTACCCTATCAGAGACTACCTGATAGCGAATGCTCGCATTGGTTATTGTCTAAATTGCGCAGTGTTAAAGCAATAAAGGTCTTTGGTTTACTGATCACCAGAGTCTGTGCAGTCAATCTCCTGTGATTGTGGCTGGAGAGCAGCCCTGCAGAAAGGGATCTGGAAGTGCTGGTTGGCAGCAGGCTCAGTGTGAGACAGCAATGTGCCCCAGCAGCCAAGAAGACAAACCACATCCTGGGGTGCATCACACACTGCATGACCTGCCACTTAGAAGAGGTGATTGTTCTGCTGTAATCAGTACTGGTGCAGGCTCACCTTGAGTACTGGGTGCGGTTCTAGGCCCCACCATTTAAGAAGAACATGAAGGTCCTCAAGTGCGTCCAGAGGAGGGCAACAAAGCTGGTGACAAGGCTTGGAAGGCATGTCCTGTGAGTAGCGGCTGGGGACGGTGGCTTTCTTTAGCTTGGAGAAACGGAGGCTGAGGGGTGACCTCACTGCTCTCTACAGCTCTTCCCAAGGATGGGAAATGGAGAGGGAGGTGCTGATCTCTTCTCGCTGGGATCCATTGATAGGACGTGTGGGAATGGTTCAAAGCTGTGCCCGGGGCAGTTTAGACTACACATTAGGAAGCATTTCTTTACCTAGAGGGTGGCCAGAAACGGACACAGGCTTCCTAGAGAGGTGACCAATGCCCTATGCCCATCAGTGCTTCAGAGGCATTTGGACAACACCCTTAACAACATGCTTTAACTTTTGGCCAGCCCCGAAGTGGTCGAGCAGTTGGACCTGATGACCATTGCAGGTCTCTCCCAACTTCCAATTCTTTTCTCTCTACTTCCTTCTTTCCCAGTGCCCAGCCCTGCACTAGAAGAAGGGACCCAATGGGTATCACTTTCCATCATAGACATTGGCTCTGTCACTTTGTGGGAAGGAGGCCTGTGCCTTCTGATGGGGGTGAGAGATGTAGGTTGTCTCTGGATCATTTGAGCATCTGAACAGGTTTGCAAAAAAATCATGTGAACTGGTTTTTGAAACTCTTCTGTGTTCATCCAGTTTATTTGGGTTTCCACGGGATAGCAAAAGACCACACCTCTGACATAAGTGAGGCTCAAAGATCAAGCCCTCAGCAGATCTTTGAGCAGACCTGAAGCAGGGTGTGCTCCTGAACAAAATTGTTGCAAATCTTGTTAATGTGGGCAATGCCTGCTCATTTCCTTGTGATTTTCCCCCACTCTCAACCCCAGCCCTCCCCCTATTCCGTTCCATTCCCTGCACTCACAATGAGTTGTATAATGATGACGCCATTATTTACCTGAAATGCCAAGGGGTTTTCATCACCAAAACCACTTTCAAAGACACAAATCAGAAAGGTTACCGGTGGAAAGAGTATTTTATTTTTTTGTGAATAAAGTAAAAATTTTGTAAATTATTTTGTATTTATATTTTTTTCAGAGCTAAGGGGAGGCTGCTGCGCAGAGCTCGGGGTGCACGAAGTGCCTGCACTGGTCTCTGGGGATGAGGGTGCGCGATGGGCAGGGCTGTGCTCAGTGCGCCCTGGGGGAGGTCCTGCAGCAGGGTTTGAGCTGCGGGATACCGTCAGTACCTAAAAGATGTCAGGGGAGCCAAGAGGGACTAGCACAAAAAAGGAGGAAGAGGCCAGTTAAAAGCAAGGGGTTTTCTCCAAAATCTGACTTCTCGACCCAGACCCACTTTGCAGCTCTGCAGAGGGCTAACGAGGGAATGCCCACCACACCAAATGAACAACCAGCTGATGCACCAATGAAGAGGATCACTACTGGTGCTTCCATGAAAAAGTGATGTGTTATAGTAGTGGGTAATTCTACTTTGAAGGGCACAGAGGCACCCATCTGTTGGCCTGACCCAGTCCCAAGGGAGGTGTGTTGCCTGCCAGGGGCTCAGGTTAGGGATGTTGCTGAGAGGCAACTGCCCCTCTACTCTGCTCTTGTGAGACCTCACTTGGAGTATTGTGTACAGTTCTGGTGTCCTCAACATAAAAAGGACATGGAGCT
>NW_009909509.1:5846-9158 GCF_000696875.1 Nestor notabilis
CTCCTGTATGAAGACAGGCTGAGAAAGTTCGGGCTGTTCAGCCTGGAGAAGAGAAGCTGTGTGGAGACCTCACAGCAGCCTTCCAGTATCTGAAGGGGTCCTATAAGGATGCTGGGGAGGGACTCTTCGTTAGGGACTCTAGTGGTAAGATAAGGGCTAATGGCTTTAAACTTAACAGGGGAAGTTTAGATTAGATCTAAGGAAGAAGTTCTTTACAGTGAGGGTGGTGAGGCACTGGAATGGGTTGCCCAAGGAAGTTGTGAATGCTCCAACCCTGGCGGTGTTCAAGGCCAGGTTGGACAGAGCCTTGGGCGACATAGTTTAGTGTGTGGTGTCCCTGCTCTTGGCAGGGGGGTTGGAACTAGATGATCTTAAGGTCCTTTCCAACCCTAACTATTCTATGATTCTATGATTCTATAACAATATAAAAACAGTTCTAATGATCATATAGCACTGAAAATTATCTCCTATTTTATGGGCTACAATAATTTCATATCCATGGTAAAGTAATGTATAGTTCAGTGACATCCAGTGCTGGCAAAGTATTGATCTTAAAAAATCAGGAGATCTGACATATGAAATACAGAGCTACTGAAGTTTAGGGATAAAAGAGGCAAAGGCTTATGATGAAACTTGATTAATAGAGCCACCTTTTCTAAAAAAAAAAAAAATACAAAAACAATTATGCTAATGAGTGTAGACTTAATGAATAAATATCCTTTGACAACATGCCAGCCGGAAATGGAGACACAGCTAAGCTTATGCCAAGTCAATTGTCCTTTCCCTCTGTGACAAGGAAATTAGAAATAAGGAGTCACTTTCAGTAAAATGAAAACTGAGGCTAACCAAAAGTTGTTGGCTTAATTTTGTAAGATATTCAGACAGCTGTGGCCCTCCTATATTCCAAAATACATAAATAAATACAAATCCTTTATGTCAACAGAAGGAAAAGAAGTATTGTACAAAAATTACAACTGAACTTGAAGAATCTATGAGTATGAAATTAATATGTTATGGACAAATAGAAAAACTGGAAAAAAAAAAGAGCAAAAATAACTTTATTTAATTTTAAGATGTTCCAATATTCTCTGCCATGGTGTTGAAAAGAATAGAATGGATGGTGCAGAAGAGGCATGGCTGTATGTTTTAAGCAGGTATGAAGCCAGAATACAAATGGAGTACACGCCTAGATCTACAACCATGAGACAGACATTCCTTATGTTATGTCTAATGTGTAAAACAAAAAGAACCAATATTAGTTCCTGGCTCTGTAATCAAAGCTAAAGTCAAAGGTCTAGGTTATTTGCAAAGTAAACTTCATTTTAGTTGTATTTGTGTTTCTTTCTTAGCACAATTTTAATTTAGAAGCACAAAACCAGTTTCCTGAATGATGTAGTACTTCCACTTTTGACAGATGGGAGGTGTCACTGAAGATGAAGACATTTGGAGAACAACTGCATGACCCAAGTATGACTCATAGTCACTTGCCACATATAAAGAAATGGCCATGGATATTTTTCTGAAGTTCGGCTTTATGTATTCACATGTGCTGCACCACTTACTGTCATTTTTTTCACCTCCACATTCACTCTTCTGCTGGTGTCCAGAAGGCCATGAATAAAAGCAATGATATTCATGGAGACTGGTTAAATACAAGTAGGAGAAGAATTTGAGTTATTTCGTATTCTCTGTGTTTGCAGTAGAGTGGTTTAAGGGGAAAAAAAATAAAAATAAAGTGTTATTTTCACTTTGTTCTGTGAGTTATTTTTTGTTTACAATTCAGGACAGAAGTTATTACTGGCAAAAAAATCCCATCTGGATTCTATGTTGCTGATGCGTTTATGAATATTAGCAGTTATGCAGGAAGTAATACTTCATTTCTTCAAACCTTATAGGCCTGTTTTTTCTCTTGATCAGATTAAAATTTCTCAACAAAATTGTGGAAGCAAATTGAGCTCCTATTATTTACATTTGCACAGATTTTCTGCTTTAATTAGCAGAAAAATATTTTAAGTATAGACCTGCATATTATATCATCTATTGATGTATAATAACCTGAAACATAAAGAGGATAGAAAGGTAGAAATTTAAGAATGTACTGAGAATAATTTTCTGAGCCACTGTCTGCAAAAAACCCCAACAAATACCACTTGATTACTTCAAAGTGAAAGAACATGGTGAAGATTATATTAACACCCAAGTATGGCCTTTTTTTCAACAGACAGCAATAAACTACCTGCCACAAAGAAAAGTTAATCAATAGGGAAGAACACTCTTCCGTTACTGGAAAATAGAACTGCAGCTTTTTGATAAACTGATTAAATTAGGTTGGAGAAAAATATATATCCCTTGTGTATCGCTTGCCTAAAATGCATTATGCTTTAATTAATTGCTAACATCTAAGAAGGAACATTTCTGGTTTTGAATATGCCACCAAAATAGAAAAAGGCACTTATTCTCTTTTCAATTATGCCTGCACTGATACAGCTACAACTTATCTGCTTCTCATGATTAATTAATCTATGATCGTCTCTGCTCCTCCATCTAGACTGTTCCCAGTCCCTAAAATGTCGTATTACTAACACATTTGAGTCTGCTTGTGCTGCACTGAAATGCTTTCTGCAAAAGGCATTGTCCTGCATGACAGAAGAGATCTGATCCAGACAAGAAGGTCTAAAGCCAACAGAGAATAAATTAGCAGAAACCTGAGGAGAGTAAGTGCAAACCAAATTCATAGCAGGAAGTTTAAATGTGTATGGTAACATCAGGACCTTGCCTCCTATCCAGTCTTCTCACTTGTCTTCTAATTACAGTTGTAAGGGATACACCTCAGCTTGGCTGCCTTAGCTTTGATTGTGTCTGCCTCTATAAGGACTGCAGTATACATTTTCATGCCAGCAAGTCCTCAGAATAATGGGGTAAGAAAATCTGGCATACCTAGTCCTTGGTGGTAGATTCTCTGAAGTGGGCTGGAACACAACTAGAGCAAGAAACCAGTCTGAGAAACACTGGGAAATATGAGTATATTTGAGCACTGCATAGAAGCTAATTTGGAGGTGTATAGCAACATCAACAAACAAAGATGATCTGATGCTGATAGTAATAGCAAGGAAATCTGTGAGGCTACTTGGGAATCTGTTTTGCACTAGGCAGCTACCCAATCATACCTTCGCATTTTATAAACGTGGTATGTATTTAACACTGGCAACTGTTGTAGATTTCACTGCTAGGAAATGCACGATTATACATGATGTTAGAACCATAACGTACCTAACACTGTCTAACACAGATTGTTATTCCCTCTTCCTGCTG
>NW_009909509.1:9189-17206 GCF_000696875.1 Nestor notabilis
AATCCAATGAGGAGATAACAACAAATTATATCTCATAAGGAAATTCCAGAATAAAACCAACAGAAATCTGGACAAAGATCTAACAGCCAACAGGAACAGTGGTATTGATTATACAGATGGGGAAGAGAAAGTATAGTCAGTAGATTTGCTGCCAACCTTAGCTCTTTATTTACCAATACAAAGGATGAGGAAAGGTTGTAGGAAGAAGTAGAATCCTTAATACAAAATCAATATCAGAACTTGGTGTGATGAAGAGTAACAGATTTATCTCACTTAATTTTAGGAATAAATTAATTTGCCAAGCTATCTGTATGTGGTGCCATTGAAAGCAGTCTGCTATTTCTAAGATAGTGGCATTGGACTGGTATCCGTGACATAGGAACTACCTTGCCCTTCTGAGGCAACAGCTGAAGGTCAGCAAACAAGGGCACCAGAACTAGTACTAGATTGATTACTGAAGTCTCTGCAGCTAAATTGTGCATTCGGCAGTAATGGATGAGGCTTGTAATGGTCTGATAGCCTGTTGCATTTTAGAAAACTCAAATCTGGGTACAGTGGACATTTGGGTGTCTCCTAGCTCTGATGAAGTCTAACAGGTGGCATTTTTGTACTTAGCTGATATACAAAAGTGTTGGAATGGTGTACAGTCTTTACTACAGCAAATCTTTTTTTTTGCTTTTGATAACCCGTAGAAATACCATTTCCATCAAAGATCTAATCGAATTCAATCGCACTCAGTCAAACGTGTCTGGAGGTGCTGATACTGACTCTACTTCCATTTATTTTTTTTTTTCCCTGTCCTCCCTGTTTTTACCAGTCCAGCACATAAGAGCATCAGACAACTATGACTTCTGGTCCTGTAGTTCATCTGGATGTACTTTCAAAACAAACTGCCTTCAAAAATCAGGCATACATATGTACAGTGATTAGCTGTTCATCATGAATTAATATATCGCTACATTGACCAATAACAACAGTGGGATTGCAGGCACCTAGCTCGTATAATACTTAATCACATTCTGCTAACTGCATTATAAATGCCTAAGTGTGTAAATCCCTTCCCATTCAAAGTAGTGCCCGAGAGTGTCCAAGACACCTGTCCAGAGATGGCAAAGATAACAAGACAGGTAACTAAAGACATGGTAGATTACATGAGGATATCTTAAAAAGAAGCATCAGTTTTTCCATTTACACAAGCAAGTCATGCTGAGTGGAGTCTGAAGATCTATTCAGCTGAACAAATGCATCCTAGACATTTCTGGGAGTATTTCTGTGTATGTAGATATAACCGGATACTGGGTTCAAAATGCATGAATGACCTTTTTATATACTGAAAGGAGAAATGGAGGCTTAAAAAAAAAATGGTTTTATAGGCTTAACTGAAATCACTCAGGAGAAATTTTGGAAATTTGAAAGTAGGAGTAACTTGGATGAGAATAATTTTGAAATATAAGTTTTCCCAATCCTTATAAAAGGAAGAAAGCAAGAGCAGACTAATGACAATGGACAACAGACTTCTTTAGACTCAAAGGAGCTCTGGGAAGCAAAGGACCCATATGAAGAAAGTCTAGAGAATCAGATGGGTTAGCGAACTGGTGATTCCTTAACAAAACAGTATTAGGGACACAAAGACAAAAAATTGCTGTGAAGAAGAATGAGATTAAATGTAATGAGATTAAATGTAATAAGATTAAATGGAATAAAATGTAGGATCTTACATGGCCTTAGAGTAAGAAAAAAAAAAAAGGTCCACAGAAATTAAATAGTAGGCTAAATTACTAAAGAAATAGATTTGCTAAATAGAAGTAATGAAAGGCTAAAAATTACGAATGGAACTGTAGCAAAATATTCACAAAATCAGAAAGGCTGAGGCATAGAATGAGGTACTTCAAGCCAAGGACATCACAAGAGAATCGAAAGGTCATTCTTAGTGTATTAGAATACAAAAAACCCTCAAATAAAACAAACCAAAACTACTGTACAAGATAGTTCATTAGGCAGTAAGGAAGCAAAGCTATTGAAGGTTATGCTGTATGGCTGAAATGTTGAATGAGTTTTTACTTTCTTGAGACTACTTTTGACTGTGATTAGATAGCTAAAATGGGAAGGGGTTTTGAACAATAAATGCAGAAAAAATATGTAAGAAAGTGCTTTGGTAAGTTTAAAGATCTCATATAATCTTAATGTGATTAGTTCACCATTCAAAGACAAAAAAAAGGAATACAGAACGATAAACCTAGTGCCTATTTTAGAAAAGATATAAAGGACTGATAACAAACACCTAAGTAAATAGACCAATTTAAACTTAATCTCCTCCTACAAAAAAACACAACTGGGTTTCAGGAAAATAAAAAGAAATGTAGTTTATATTTTGAGTTTAATAGGATTCTGACAGTGTTTCTCATACATGATCTAAGACACGGAATTTACAGAAACTTATTTTAGATAAACTCTAAAGGATACAGAACTGGGTAATCACTCAGAGTAGTTTTCACAGACATGTTGCCAAGGTCTTTCTAATAGAAAACAATCTAGCGGTTATAGTAATTCGCAGCATTAGTAATATAATGCTGTTGGGAAGAAACAAATATTCAGCTCATATATACATACACAAATACAATTATTATTGAGATACATATACACTGTATCAAGATTGACTGAATACCTGAAGAAGGCTGAAACCAAATAATTTGAAAATGTCTTCAGGAAAACAAAAAAATTATCAATGGAAGCTTAGGAAACAAAAGACCAAAATAAAACGTAGTAAGTTTTAAATAAATGAAGGAGCTGTTAAAGTAGGAGTAGTTAATTATTTTCCCTCTTTGAAGTAGATAGAAGTTGCCGTCAACATCAATCACTCCGAAAGGTATTTAGTTTTGACATTTAAGGGAAACCTTATAATCAAAACTATAGTTAATAAGCAAATTAGCTTGCCCAGAGATGTTTTAGAGTATCCTGCAGGAGACACATACATCCATAATAAAATGGAATAGGCAATCATCTCTTAAGAACAGTTCAGGTATAGTTCATAGTGAATTTAGAGACAGGGATGCATCCTAGATCTCCTTCATGCACTGTTTTCCATTCTTTGTATCTGCAAAGCAGATATTCTTATGTGCTTTAGTTCACCTCAAGTAATTGGGTGGAAAAAGATTTACTGAAACAATGTTACAGAGATGAATTGTATGTTGGTAAACTTCTTTGACATCTCAGATGAAAAATGCTGCATAAGGGCAAAATATTATATTGTATTTCTAACTCCACACATCACAGACATTTTGGAATGAAAGCAAACTGTAAACAAGGTCATCAGACTGATAATCTTTGCAGACCTTTCTCCACTCTGTCAACCTTATTTAGGGTTTGCTCAGTGTGTGCATTCGGAACTGCTGAGTTTCAAGAACAGATCAAAATAACCTTGCTGCTCCACAGTAGGTGTTTGTTGCACTGTAATGTTTCTTAAATATTATTGAAGGACAAAGGTTTGTCTATTTGAGTGTCAGGTTTTCCAGTGAAGATTAACAGCTTCCAAAAATGGAGTAAAACAAAGAAGACAAAAAATAACGTCACTGAGAATAAAAATGTACAGTTAGTTTCTTGTAACTTCTGAGGTGATCAAAGATATGCAAGTGTAGAAAATAATCTTTATTCATGAGAGGTTTGTTGGATAATGTAGATTCATGAATAATATTGAAGCAGAAATCATACTTAAGGATATTCTAATAGAAAATATTCCCTTATATGTTCTTTCTGCACAATCTTGTAGAAAGAAGAAAGACTAAATTTCAGTTAGTCAGTTAGAATTAGTAATTATTTGCAATGCATTTGTTTTCAGATTGGACATTCAATAGTATGAATCCAATAAAAGCAGTAGCAGATGGAGTAAGAAGTTGCTATGACCTCAGAGAAGAAAATAATGCATTAAAGAAGCAATGGCAGTAAGACGCTTTTCATACAATCTGTCTTCATAGTTACAGACCAAAATATATGATCCTATGATTCTTCAGTAACAGTTTTGCAGATGACATTTTTATCAGAGGACAAATGCTGCCAGTTGTGTTCTTAAGCAAAAAAACCAGTATGTCTTCTTCATATAAACATTCTTGCTTAATCTTATCTAACTTAGCACAATTCATCAGCTACTAAGATGTCTAATGGTAATTTTCTTCTTTTTTTAATATGTGATTCCATGAAAGATAATACAATCCCATAAAGAAGTTCCATTATACACAATGCTAAAATATTTTGATTTTTACCAAAATGCTTTAAGGTCTTTCTTTTACTTGAAATACTTTGTGTCCTCAACATAAAAAGGACATGGAGCTGTTGGAGCAAGTCCAGAGGAGGGCCACGAGGATGATAAGAGGACTGGAGCACCTCCCGTATGAGGACAGGCTGAGAAAGTTGGGGCTGTTCAGCCTGGCGAAGAGAAGGCTGCGTGGAGACCTCATAGCAGCCTTCCAATATCTGAAGGGGGCCTATAAGGATGCTGGGGAGGGACTCTTCATTAGGGACTCTAGTGGTAGGACAAGGGGTAATGGCTTTAAACTTAAACAGGGGAAGTTTAGATTAGATCTAAGGAAGAAGTTCTTTACAGTGAGGGTGGTGAGGCACTGGAATAGGTTGCCCAAGGAAGTTGTGAATGCTCCAACCCTGGCGGTGTTCAAGGCCAGATTAGACAGAGCCTTGGGCAACATAGTTTAGTGTGTGGTGTCCCTGCTCATGGCAGGGGGGTTGGGACTAGATGATCTTAAGGTCCTTTCCAACCCTAACTATTCTATGATTCCATTCTATGATTCTATGAAATATGAGAATGACAATTGCTGTTTTTCACTTCTTTTAAGTGATAGAAGTAGTGATGGCTCATAACTGGATAATTTAGTGTCATAATTAATCTTTCTGATATTTCCCTTTGCAGACTTACTATCAAAATGTTAATAATAGCTGAAGTTCTGGGAATGCATCATAAACTTTTTAGGGAAGGCTGGAATTTCCTATTGCCTTTTTTTAAAAGCTTTATACATGCAAAAATAACCTGGACCCTTCTCATTCAAGAATTAGCAAGCAACTCATTTCCCTGGACTTTTTAAAATCTCTTGTTCTAGTGGAATAGCTTCCAAATTTTAATCTTTGCTAGCCCATTTTTTGAATTTTTTTTAAAAATACAGAATAACCAATGAAGTGTCAGGGTAACATACAAAGCACCGTTGCGGGTGTTATTACAATCTCACTATTTTGCACTGGCTATTTATGGGAGTGTATACTATAAAACTCAAGGTAGATGTTTAGCAACTATGACATACAAATGCAGTTTTCTCCTCATCAAAAACAAACAGACCACAGATTCTTGAGTATTTAATAGCTTCAGTATTACAGATTATTCCCAATCCCTGAAAACAAGACCTATTTTCTACCAAACAAGATCTAGTTTGACCAGAACTGAGTTTCTGTCCTGTTTCCACTCTTGCCAGCACCCTTACTGACCGTCTCTGATTTGCCATATAAAGCAGTTTCCACATAGGCCACTATGGAAGATTTTTTCATTCAATGAATTTTCTTTTTTGATGCCTTATTACAATGGTTTTTAGATGTACTTGGTATAAACCTTTTTTATGAATATCTGCTTTGCTCTGATGTAGTCATCTGTAAAAAACCCCATATATTGCCTTATGTATTTATTCATAATAAATGGTTCTTGGGACCTAGGGTAACTAAGTGTAGCCTAGAGGCCAAGAGTAGTATACAGGTTCTCCTTCATTGTGTTAAATATATATATATTTATATTAACATATTTAGCTATATAAAATCTATATGTAAGAATTTTGTCATTTGATTTGAAGCAGCTGTCCTACAATTAAACTTGTATTAACTGTGGAGGGATGAAAACAATGTTCCTAAACTGTAACTATTTCATAATTTTCCAAGGTATTTCTTCAGTCATAATCTGTGTGTTATCTCTTACAAAAAGCTGAATGCCATGGAATCAAATTTGCAAAACTGCTTTAAATAATTTGTATTTTTATTTATTTTCTTCATATTTGGTCTTAATGTTCTTAAAATTGAAAAAAGTTTATATTATTTCAAAGTACAATGCCTTTGAATACTTTTTTTTTCTTTATCACACTGTGAACTTTTAACAAAGTTCACAATATAATACACTATTTTTCACTTCTTTAATATATTAAGATTTTATATTGGAGTTGCAAACCTCTGAAGCTTTCAAATAGTGCTTTTAATAGAGCTAATTTGCATAACAACAGTACTGTACAATTCAATTTGTTTTAAAAGAGGAATTACTGAAACTTTTATTTTATTTTAGATATAAAACATTTTAACATTCAACACTATTGTCAAAACCTCTGCTCATTATCATCAAGAATAGCAGTCCTTTTTTTCTTTTCTTTTTTTTGTTTTTTTTTTTTTTTTCTTGTGCTAGGAGTGACTTGGCAAAAAATTTTTTTAAATCAGGCTCTCAAGATCCTGTATTCTGTCTCAGTCAAAAGTGTAAGTAATAGCTTTGTTTACAATCATAATACTACATTACATTTTAAGGTCTACTTGGATTTGAAAAATTTAGTACAGGGTATAAGAAAATAGTTGTTTCCTTAGATCTCTTTGCAGGTACCTTTGAATATAGTATTTAATTGCTTTGGAAGGTGTTTTGAGATCTGTCCTCTTGTTTTAAGCCTTGGAATGATTGGTGTGTGTTAACTTGCAGGAGTAAATGGAATTGTTATCACCTATAAAATAAGGAAAGCATTTCATTGATCCAACATTGCAGAGAGGGGAAAAAAGTAATCCTTCTGTGAAGCTAGATATAGATAAAACAGGAACATGTTTTTCATTTGGAAAAAACATATTTTTAAAAAAGAGTCTCACAATTATGCATACTCTGAACAGCTTCTTTTTGTTCTTAAAACAAATGCTTTGATTAGAACTATTGGAACTACTCAGACATTAAATAAGTCTCCAGGTCTGAAGCCTAATACAGTGATATCACAAGCTGTTCCATGAAATGCATAGGTTAGAGTGTCTGAAAGGTGTAACAAAGATGATATATAAGGAAAAAATGTGCAGATAGAACAGGTTCATCATTATTAAGGAGAAAATGTCTGAGAGAATTTTTGGAGAAAATGGGCTTGAAGGACATATCAGAGATAGATGACCCTTCCAGTGGAAGGGGAAGGGTGACATCAGACTGGTAAAAAAGGCTACAGAAACATGGATGAGTGATGAGCAGGCAGACAACAGTCAAGTGAAGTCTAATTATGAAAAACAGAAAAAATCATTTAGAGGAGCTACATGTTGAAATGTAAATATAGCTTACGTTTAACATGTAAGATTAAAAAAATATATGACACTAAGGGTGTGTTGAGAGCAAGATGTTTGAAATAAGTGGCTTTTGGAGAAATTTAAGGAGCCAGACGTGTAAAATATACCAGTAGTCCATCGTGACATTCACACCTTAGTGAAATGTGTTCTGTATCTGAATTTTTGTATTGACAGGAATAAAACTGGATGCATAAACTTATAGGTAGGATTTTTTATGCATTACCAAATTCATAAATTTAAGCCCACAAAATTCCTAAATTGCATAAATAATTAGATTTTGATGGACAATTGGCCTGACCTTTTCTTGAAAAATTGTGCCTGTCATCATAATGTATGGCAATCAAAGGTATGGTTTTCAGTTTAAAATTCTAACTTTCTTACAATTATTACGTGTCACCTCTTTCATTTCTTACACTATTTACTATATGTATGAAAAATTTTCAGGTTGTTCTATATTTTAAATTTGACCTTTTTCTAACATTCTTCACTTCACATGTTTGAGTTCTAACTCTTTTGCCAGCACCAGCATGTTCCACAGTATCTAACACTTCAGTCCTTTTTTGTGTTTATAATTTCCATCATTACTCTAACTGCTACTAGTATGACACGTAGATAGCAGAGCTATGTACAGAACTTAGACAATTATATGACAGAGAGCCCAGTAACGAGTGGTGTCCCTCAGGGA
>NW_009909510.1:0-22454 GCF_000696875.1 Nestor notabilis
CTGATCTCGTAAAGGCCGCGAAAATATAGCACTGGAGAGCTCGTGTGATAAGACCTTCCTCAGCGAGATGCCTGCCTGTCAAAAAGGGCACCACGCTTCTGGACCCCCACGTAAACTTGAAAGGAATGAGCTGTTTAGTCCAAACGCTGTGTAATGGGGTGCTGCTGGAAAGTCTGAAAGCCTGCGAGGATGGTGCTGCCCAGGTCCACTCTTCTGTTTAACATTACATGCCTTTAGTAGCAGGGAAGTAGTGCTAAGGAAAAAGTTGAGGTTCATTCAGGCCCAGCTCATAGTGTCTTGTCTGCAGAATCACAGTCCCCACGCTGGTTAATTAATGCTGTTTTCCCTGTGGTGTGTCTGATTTCCCACTTCACAGGTCAGTATTTAGAGCTAGAGGTAGGCTCTTGCTCTGCTTAACTTTGTTGTATGAACTACCTTTGTAGTTAGATTCCTTAGATTCCTTTTAACGTCTCATCTTCTGATTAACACCACATTCTGCTTTGAAACATTTCACTTCTTGATCAGTCGTAATGCTTGAGTACTTAGGCTTCATGTACAGAGTGTAGCATCACCTCAGAGGGTAACCTCTCAGGGTAAGTGCAGAGTCTGTTTTCTTAATTGTGTGACACCTTGATTTTATGCTTCCTTTTATATTTTCTAAGGCTTGTATAGTGCATCAATTCTTTCTCCCCCTCATCTTTTTCATCCTGTGTATAACATCGTTGACAGAGTAATATATTTCAGTGCTTTCTTTTTAGGGTTCCTGGAAGACCAGAAGCAACTCAAATCTGTGAACTGGTAATAGATTTTTATTTCTTCCTTACTTCAGTCTTTGTGTTGTCCAGTGAAGTGAAACACTTGGCATTTGATCTTACCAAGTTGTTAAAGCTGATTAAGTTGTTCATTCTAGGAAACCTCTGTTCAGGAGTGAAAAATTAATGTCATTTTTGTGTGGCTCTGAATTGTTCTCTGTAGTGTCTGTAGACTCAAAAGTAATACCGTGAGAGGGCAGAAGCAGCAGGAAATATCACAGCTGTTCTTGGGGGTTTTGCATTTTACTTAGTCACAGTGGAAAGTAAATCATTCTTTCAGTTGTTTTAATAATGTTAATAGCTTAGTGTTGTGTGGATTAGGAGGTGTTTCATTCTCTGTTGAACAAAGAAATATGCTTATTCCTCTTCCTCAAATTGCCAGCGCTTTGCTTTTCTTTCAGTCATGATTTGGTAACCTCCTTTATCTTCAGTTTAGTAAAAGACTTCAAAGTTTCAGTGTGGAAAAATTACTTATTCTGGTTCATTTGTTTCCTTTAATAATTTTGTGCATTAGTATCTTATTTACTGGGTTTGCCTTTTGGAGCTGAAAGGAATTAAGAAAGGAGTAAATGGCGCTGTGCTTATACTCCTGGTTTTGCTCCGATTCTGTCTCTAACCTGGTGTACTTGTTGGTTTGTGCTAGCCCAGGGCAGACTGACCCCAGGTCTGGCTTGTTCGGAGGTTAGAGCTTTACAGCTGAGCCAAACCTGACCAACTCTCCAGTGAACTATTGTCAACCAGCAGCTATGTCACCCTCCTTAAAAGGCAGAAGCATTTTTGGTGCTCTCTGTCCCTCGTATGTGTGCCCTTCTGCAGTTGTTGTTCTGTGTGTGGGCCAGTTCAGTAAATGCCTTGTCAGTGGAGATGAAGTGTACTTGCTCAGATGAGACTGAAAGAACCACATTTTGTGATGCTTTTAAATCAGTGCAGAACGAGGCACTTCAGCCTAAGTCAATAAAGCTGCTTTTGAAATCTAAATGGAGGTGTTCAGCATAAAATGGTGATTTTTAAAAAATTCCATCTGCATAAAGGCGGGATGGGAGTGGGAAAACCTAACACTGGAACTGTATTTGCCTTGTGGCTAATGGAGTGTTGCTGTTACACTGGTGTTTTCCCTTCCAGTCTGACAATTCCGATAAATCGAGTGTGGAAAGCGATTCGGAGACTGAAGTGGAACAGGTCTCTGTGTATCATAAGCTCCTGGCTACCCTGAAGACTTCTCCTGAGTCTGAGAGTGAGGAGGAGGAGGAAGATGAAAGTGAATCAGAAGCTGAGGAAAGTGAGATAGAAATGGACAGCGAAGCGTCCCAGGAGACCAGAGAAGCAGATGGAGGTGGAGAAGGTCAGAATGATGTACCAGAGCAGGAAGAAGGTAGTTTGTCTTTTTCTGTGTTTTGGTAAATGTTGCAGTTAGGAAGTTTGACTAAGGTATGTTTGCAGCCAGGATCCTGATGTAGACTGGCTTGTTGGCTGGGCGCATTTCTGGCTTGGAGCCGCTGCTGCTCCACTGCCTCTGTGTGGCTGCTGAAGGATTCAGCAGGGGAGAGGGTAGCTGTGCTTATTTCCCAGCTGACAGCCCACTGCTGCTTCCTCAGATGTTGTTTGGGCGGTAGCACAGAGGAAATCCACATGGAGCAGCACACCAGGGGTTCTCACCCACTCAGGGGAGATGCAAGCTGTTCTCTCACACAGCATCTGCCTTGGCTGCTGCCGCCAAGAGGAGGGAAAGGTTTGCCTCATAGCAGATTTAAAAATGTGGAAATTGGAAGGAAACCCCCTTCTTTATGACGAGGCATCCTTATTCATAAAGACTGCTAAGAAATTCGGGGAGAGGGGAGACAACTTTTTATTATTTTCAGTTGTTTGAGGTCTTTGTAAACTGAAACTTACATTCCCTAAATAGGTTCTTTCTTTCATTTTCTCTGGAGAAACACATGTTGTGTCTTATGTAACATTTGGCATGCTACTCAAAAGTCATCTTTAGCGTGGAATACAAAGCCTGCTTTTATCTCTTTGGATAGAGCATTGGGAGAAAAAGGAACAACCTATCTAGCAAGAGGTAGCTACACACAGTAACTTTCCAGGAGAATATAACCCATTTCTCTCTCTAACCCTTCACAGCTACAGACACAGCAGAGCAGATGCTTAGCCAGGAGCAGGCTGATGGCATAGATACTTCTTGTGACCCTAGTCATGGAGTAACTGAGGAGTTCACTGATGTGAAGCATGAATCTGAATTTAGCTTGGAAACCAATTTCATGGAAGAGGAGAGTGGGGATTGCAATGCAGATAAGAGAGATGGCAGTTCTTCACAAGCTTTTTCAGAAGGTAAAACACACTATGTTTGTCTTTAGTTATCTGCCTCTAGAGGAGGATCTGTAAACATGTGTGAATTATCAGATGCCTAATGATATGCTATATAGCTTCTGAGTTCTTCTGCTACATTATTCATTGTGTTGCCCACGTGTGAGCTGATTCCGCAGGGAATGCTTAACGCTAGTGAAGATGTGTAGCTGAACCATTTGTTTCTGCAGCCCCTGTGGACTGAGATTTGTTTGTAGTTTCTGTTATGATCAGTGAAGCTTGAAGTGTCAGGAGCTAGAAATGTGCATGGAGGGTGTTAATGTGTTCTGTTGCTTTAATAGCAGTATAAAAAGCTAGTGCAATATGAAGGGCCCTGCAAGTTTGCACTTGACTTTGGAAGATATTCTTGGCACAGAGAGCACAGGAGATAATCACAAAACTGACCTGTGAGGGCATCCTTCACAACTCAGTGGAGGTAGAGGTGAGTTTCGGAGAAGCTTGGGCCAGCCATAATAATTGAGACAAATGGTCAGGCTCTCTGTCAGTTTTGAAGGTGATACAGAGGAGTCCAGCTGCACCAGAACCCGGAAGGCATGAGGCATCAGTGGAGCATGTGTGGCACCTTCTAAGGGTGTACCCAGAACCTCAGTGCTGCAGTGTGCTGATGGGTGCAATCAGAGCTCCAGTGGTGGAGCCACCCCACCGTATGTGATACAAATACCTGTGTGCATGCATTGGGGGATACAGCACACGTTGGCACCTGCAGAGCTTCTCTTCATATTTCATGCTCTCTGGTTTTAATATCAGATGGCACAGTTTGAGAGAGAGAAATATGTGTTGTAGCATCCATCCCTAGTGATGCTGGCTTGTTATCTTGGAGCAGCAGCTGCCATTGGATCTGGGAGGCAGCCTAGCCGATACATGAAATGTGTGGAAGCATCAAAGGGCCATGTGATAGAAAAAACAGCTCATTCTTGTTACCATGAGAATATTACTTAGGCTGTTGGCATTGCATTTTAATGAGAACTGTAGCTCTCCAACTGCATGCTAAGTATCCTAACAGCTTTGTTCAACCTATAAATGATGCACTACTTTTCAGTGGGTTCCTGTAGCTTGGAGGTGGCTTTATAATTCATTACAGAAAATGAGTGATGTAACACAGCAGAAAGGGGACAAATGTCTCCTCTGGTCCTGAGGTCACTAGAATTCCTGAAAATGCTTCTCTCTATTCCCTGTACTTCATCTGACAAACACTGAAATCCACGAAACTCAACTGAAGAGAGAGCCTGTATTACAATTAAATGATACCCTGTTCATTTGTGTTGCTGGGAAGACTTTCCTGACAGTGTCATGATGAGCAACTGTCTTGACTTTGGCCTGGTTAACTTGCATGTGGGCTGGTGATCTATTGGCAAACACTAGTGTTCTCTAGTTGGTTTGCTTTGTGCAGTGAGAGCTGTTGTGCTGCAAGCAATATACAGGGCTTGGGTTTCAAAATAAGCTTTGCATGTGACTGTGCATGCCAATATCTTTGAATACAGCATGATTTTACAGTTCCCTGCCCCTCCTTTCCTTTCCAGAAAGAAATGCTGATTAGATAAGTCAGACTTTTGCTCACTTCAGGCACTTTTTGCCTCCCTTCTCAAATCCACTTAATCTTTCTGTGCTTTATCACACACTGTACTTACATCATTGACCAAAGATGCAAAGCCCTGGGCAGAACTGTTTATAAATTAAGAAGGGCAGTAAATTCACATGAAGTCTTTACTGTTGACAGCCTGTTTCATCTGCAAGGAATGGACGTGTCAGAGCTTAAGGCAGAAAATTGCCACAATGTTTTCCGCTATATATTGCTTTCCTGTCCAACATTTGTTTTGTGATTGAAAGTTCTAGTACTTCCATAAGTGCTGCTTTTTTTTTTTTCTTTTTTTAAGCAATCTGTCAAATCTGTTCTTTCTGTTCTTGTAGAGAGAATTTGACATCCTTTCTCTCATCTCCAAGTGCTTTGAAATAACTAGTTCTAACTGTGGTGTTGGCCAGCATGGGAACTGTTTGTCTCATTTGCAAATCGATTCTGAAACTTGTTTCTAGTATTAGCTGCATAGTTCTCAGGATATTTTTCTGTTGTTGTTGTTATAAATAGATCCATTTAAACAGCACATGGACAAAGAACTCGAAGAAAAAGACATAGAAAAAATGTCTACGCTTCCTAAAACGTCAAGTCAAAGCCAGGTAACTGTTCTGTAGCCATCCAGAGCTCCTAGATCTGGGATTAAAATAGTTCTTTTTTATATGAGTGAAGTTGGTTCATAATTGTTATTATTAGCTGTTGGCACTGGGACTGTCAAGATTTTCCCACTCCATTGTTGCCGAAGTGTTCTCTTCTTCCCTTAGTGCTGGGTGAGAGTTGAAATCTGAAATCTGCCATTATGTAGGCATAGGGCAACAGGTCTGAGAAACATCTCTTCAGAGTCTGAGCTGTGGTTTCAAACCCACAGGTTTAGTGCTCATGACTCCAGGTAGGAGAAGGACTGGTTTCTGAGTGGTGAGTGCACGCTGCCAGGGACGTGCTCTGTGTAACTGAACTTGTGAGGTGAGCATGTACAGTCTTAAAAGTATTTGTGGTGCACTTCCATGTTCTTCGAGATGGCTGCATCTCTGTATGCATTGACAAGCCCATAAAGGACAATCTGACACTTTACTTCACCTGTTGTTTCCAGTATTAACAGTTATTAGTACCAGAAAACCACCTCATTGCTTGAGAGAGAATATTGGTTTTCAAACTACTCACTTTTAGACAAACCTTTGCTTCCAAACTTTTTCACATCCTATTTTGTTTTGGAGAGTTGCCTTGCATTCTGGTCAGCCATATGCTGGGTGACATTCCCTGGAAGATACCCAATGGTTAGTCAGTCAGAGAGAAAGCTGTGATTTGTTTAACACTTTTTATCTTTCTTTTTTGGAATATGGTGGCCAAAAATACCAGTGCCACCTGAAGCAATGTGTGATAAATCTTTGCCTAACTTGGTGTAGTTATGTTACAGAGATAGGTAGGGACAACTTGCATGGCAGAAGGCTTGAAGTTTAGTTTTCCCCTACTACACTGATAGTTTTGTCGTCAAAATCAGACAGACTCAGATTGCATTTAGCAACTGAATCACGACTTCTGGATTTATTCCCTAATGGGGTTCTGTTCTCATCTTTAACCAAAGTACATACCTCAGTGCAGCTGATCTGTCAGTGTGGTCAGACTCTCATCCTGTCCCTGATGTCCTGCATGGGTCAGGCAGAAATGTCGTCCTTCCTTTTCCTCAGTTTTCTCATCTATAAAATGAGGACAGTTATAGACACATCACTGCAAAATCATGCAGATCTGCTCACCTCAAGTGTACTGTTACTTACCCTGGCAGGCTCTAAAAGAGACTGCATGTTAAAAAAAAGGTTTTGATTTGTATTATGAAAAGAGAATTTCTCAAATTTCATGAACTTGATTGAAGTGCCAGCAGTGGTGCTGTGCTTCTGAGTGCCCTAAGTTGGGTACATCTCACTGCTTTGGTTTTGTTTGCTTGTGTTTTTTGCAGTGGCCAAGGCTGGGCCAGCTGACGTTTTCTTCCACTTTGGAGAAACCCAAAACTTTGAAAGCAGACAAAGAAGTTGATGTGAAACAGCTTTATCTTCACAAGCCTTTGGAATCCACTTGGCCAAAAGTGAATAAACAATATCTGTCCTCAGTGAATAAACCAAGCGATGCCTTTTTTACCCCATTACAAAGAGAGCTCTTCTGTATCATGAACACATACCGGGACTTGTTCTATCCAGAAAGGAATGCTTTAACCAATGGAGAAGAAATCCGGCATGCTTACTGCTTGCATGCCTTGAACCATGTTCTGAAGGCAAATTCCCAGGTGCTCAGCAACAATGCCAAAAAAAGAGACCAAAAGCCAGGGACTGACAATGATGACCACAGAGATCAAGGGCTCACTAGACCTAAGGTAAGAGAGCTTCAGGAATGTGATTCCCCTGTGCCCACCCTGGCTTTCTGGTCAGGCTCTATAAACATCCTCGCTGTTTATCCAGAACTATTTCTCTTGCTGCTCTCTCAGGTGACATGTTCCTGGGCATAGGGGTTTCTGCATGCCTTTGTCGTGCCTGGAAGTCATTTGCTGTGGCCTTACAAGAAGTAGTGAGCACAGGGTAGATCAGCTTGTTTCTGTGCTCTGAGCCATGAGTTTAACTTACCTTTTCCTTTGTCCCCCTATCACTACAGACTGACATGTCACTTTTTCCTGCTTCTGTTTCTGAATCTGCCAGTTCAGGAAGGTGCCTCCACACTGGTCTTCAGTATTAGTGCAAGTAGTGTAGGCTATCACCCAATGTGAGATGTCCCAGCAATTTTTTTGTCCTTAAGCACTTGCCTGTGTGGAAGGATCTTTCTGTACCTGGGAGACCTGAGGGAATCCCAGTCCCATTGTCAAGGCTGCCCGTCATAGCTAGTGGAGTGGGCCTCAAACCAATGCTCCCTGAATTCACAGCATCCTCTAGTTGGTAACCAGGTGGATTCAACAACAGCTGGCTTGTCCCTGGTGGTGCCAGCTACCTGTTGAACAAGTTGGGTTGTGCTGTTGACTCCCCAGTGAGATACTTGTATTTCAGAGTGCTGTGCAGAGATTCTTGCCGCCCATCCAGGAGCCATCCACTCACTGTGGCTGTGTATGGTGGGAGCTGTTACTTGCTTGGGGGTTGGGGAGAACAGGAGAACATGCTTAGTTTTCAGTTCTGCTGTAATGGTGCCCTGATGGGGAGCCATATAGAGCTGCTGGCCAGTACCTGTTGGTGAGCACGCTGTGTCCCAGAGCATGCTCCCTCCTTTCTGCATGTCAGAGTTGTTCTGGTTTGATTGCTGGGATGTCCCAGAGGGGCAGATCTAAGTCAAAACCATTACTTATCACAGAGTTAACTGTGAGTGTTCATATTTTATGGGTTATTCTGTTGTAACTGTTGATCTACACAGGTACTGATGATAGTGCCCTTCAGGGAGTGTGCTTTGAGAATTGTGCACATTTTCATCAGTCTGCTTGAAGTGAATGACAAAAGAAAAATAGATGTAAGTAATAAAAAGCGCTTCAAAGGGGAGTTTGGCTCTGACCCAGAAGAGAAGCCCCCCAACCTGAAAAGACCCGACGATTACGAAGCTGTCTTTGCTGGCAACATTGATGACCACTTCAGAATTGGTAATGATCTACTCAACAGATGATTTTTACTTTATATAGAACCAAGAAGTAACAAGTTCTTCTGAAGTGTCTGGCTCAGGGCTGGACGTTCTGATGAGGCTCAAGGCTCTGTGGTATTCATGCTGGTTTTGCAGTGGCAACTTGGGATGTTTCTGAAAATCTCCTTTTTGCTTCACTAGAACTTAAAAAGGAAGCGAAACTCCAGAAGTAATGATTTTCACATCAAGTTCAGTATTGCTTAAAATGCAACAATTGCTTGATTGTAGCGAGATTGCCTGCACTTCATTTTAAAGAGTATAACCTTCATTATGCTGCAAAGTCTTTCATGACAGTGAAAGAAACCAACAAAACTTTGGGGTTTAATCAGCCAGTTCAGTGTTTCTTGTAACGGGTAATGATTACCCATTACAAAAGTAAAGCTCAGTATTGAGCAAAGTGGTTTTCTACTTGTGCTGCCCATGGTTTCATGAAGGCAAAGGAGCAGCCAACAAGGCTGTCGAACAAGTAGCAAATTTGAGGCTATTTCATAATATGATAATCTCATGCTGTTTTAGTAACTCAGCATGCAGAGAATTAGCTAGTGCTTGCTTCCTGGAGCTGCCATGATGAGTAGGCAGTTTTTCTAACTTGGCAGATCAGAGGCTTCTGAAATTATTGTTCCTTGAGAGATAAATTGACATCCCAAGAAATTCCATGATGGAGTGGAAGATGAGAGCAGGTCCCACTCAATCTTTCTTCCTTCCCCACTATCTCTCTGGCTGAGAGCATCTGACTTTCAGTAACATAATCATTTTCCTTTCAGTCCTCTCCCATACCACAGTCTGCTTGATCCACTTCCTAGGTGTGAAGAAATGCTTGAAGAACCTTTCAGTGCTGTTACTTGCAGAAGCAAATCATAGAAGGAGAATAATTATTCTTTCTTACTGTGCCTCACACCCTGTTACTTTTGCACAAAGGTCTCATTTAAAGCACATTTGTTACGCCTTACTAAACCCACCCTTTCACATTTTTAAACAGAAAAAAAGATTTGATGTTGTTAAACTGTGAGAAGTGATATCTTCTTTCTGGAAATTCAAGCAATGGTGCCTTTTGGGTTTTTTAGACCATTTTCATCATTGGGTAAAATAGATCATGGGAGAGGTCCCTATTGCTGTCTGTGTGACAGCCTCCAGCTGTGCCCATGGTAGTTGGCTTTACACAGAGAAGGAGAGAAGTTGAAGTGACACTTTTGTTGGGCAGACTGTGATGGGTGGTTTGAATATGGGCCAGACTACCTGGATTTTTAAATCAGAAAACCGGGGGTCCTAGCAATGCTGCCATGTAGTTATAACACAGGAAACAAATTCCTGTGATTCCTTTCCTTTTCCTTTCTTTAACATGAGAGGTGATACGTAAGCTAGTTTGGCACATGCACTGCAACATGGGGTGTGAGAAGCAATGCAAAGGAATCGTAGAATCACAAGACAGATTTGTGTTGGAAGGGACCTTCCGATCATCCAGTCCCAACCCCCTGGCACAGGCAGAGACACCTTCCACTAGAGCAGGGATGGGGCAGCCACAGCTTCTCTGGACACCCTGTGCCAGCGCCTCAGCTCCCTCACAGGGAAGAGCTTCTGCCTTAGATCTAACCTGAACTTCCCCTGCTTCAGTTTGAACCCATCACCCCTTGTCCTGTCGCTCCAGTCCCTGATGCAGAGTCCCTCTGCAGCATCCTTGTAGCCCCCTTCAGACACTGGCAGCTGCTCTGAGGTCTCCACGCAGCTTCTCTTCTCCAGGCTGAACAGCCCCAATGTTCTCAGCCTGTCTCCATACGGGAGGTGCTGCAGCTTATGCTTTCAGTTGTCATAACATGAAGAACTTAGCCACTCTTGTGGCCTTGTGGATAAAGACAGTTTATAGTCAAGAGGTCCACACTGAGTCTTTCATGACAGATGAAGTTAACTGTTGCTCTAGTACCTAATGGCAGACACCAAACTTCAGGATTTAGGGAGAAAGGAGTAGTTAATCATTTCTGTCCTTTTTTATCCTTTTTTTTTTTAATTCCTTACATTCCTCATCCCCCTCATCCCCCTTTTATAGCAGAAAATCACAAAAAAATGTGTTTCAGTTGAAAAATGTTGTCCAGGCTATGAAAAATCTGGGGAAAAAAGTGCTGCTGAAAGAGTTTGCTGAACTCCATGAGAATCTGCCAAATGCTTGTTAGTTGGGCGTGGGTAAGCAGTTTTTAGGGAAGGAAGAGTTTGGAACAGATTGGTTTTGTCCAGCTCTAATCATTAGTACATGTTAAAGGAGAGGGAGTGTAGGGAGTTGTAATTAGAGCCTGCTGGAAGAATATGGTTGATGATTGACCTTAACTAAGAAAGTGCTGTTGGTTGTCGTTGGACAGGGGTTGCGATTCTCCAGAGGAGCATGAGGCTCTATGCACCGTTTTACTCCTCGGACATCATCATCGCCTCTCCCCTGGGAATGAGGACTGTCATTGGGGCAGAGGGAGAGAAGAAGAGAGATTTTGATTTTCTGTCATCCATAGAAGTTCTCATAATTGATCAAGCAGATATTTACCTGATGCAGAATTGGGAACATGTTCTGGTGCGTTGCCTGTATGGATTTTTGTGTTGCACTGTGTCTTGTTAGTCTGATAGAACTTAGTTTTGGCAGCGAGCAGTGTTGCTATATTTACTGACTTGATGCCAGACATGGGTGCTTGTTCTTTTTCCTCCCTCCACTGTGATATTTTCCTTATACTAAGAATATTCTTTCTACAGATTTTGGTAGCATTCAGCACCTGTTCTCTAGAAATCTTAGTAGTTGGTGCTTTAGAGGCGTATTTCATCAGAGACTATTTTTTGATAGGTTTAATTATCTTGCACAACAATATAATGATGATTCCTTTAATCACATCTGGGAGAAAATATGCCAACTGTGTGACTGCCCAGTGCCTCAGTCAGACTGTAGCTGTGTGAGGAATCTGTACATCCCAATTCAGGTTCCTCCAGAAAGCAATAGGGGCTGGGGCTTGTCTCCACTGACTGCAGGGATACCAAGTAAATATGCCAGCCGTGTGACTGCCCAGTGCCTCAGACTGTAGCTGTGTGAGGAATCTGTACATCCCAATTCAGGTTCCTCCAGAAAGCAATAGGGGCTGGGGCTTGTCTCCACTGACTGCAGAGATACCAAGTACTAGTTATGTCCAAAGTTAAACAGTATGAAGTGAAGATGTCCCAGGAAGGGCACATGAGCCTACACAATGTCCAAGGAATGAATCCTGGAGCCTGTTTCCTGTTGGTTTGTTTCTGGTTTGTTGCTTTTTTTTTTCCTTTGGGTGCAACTGCCTTCCATGCAGCAGCAGCAATGCCAGTCTGAGGCATCATTCAGCGAGGAGAGTTCCTTCACTTGCACCCAAACTCTCCCTGAATGTGATGGGAGCTGCATTTGGGCTTCTTTTAGCTCAGAAACTTTGGGCCCTTTGACTTTAATACCAAAACCAAATCCATTATACTTGTCCCATGGGAGAAGACTGGGAGCAAAGAGTACTGTTACTGATGACTGAAGCTTTCAGTTCTGTGGTGGGAAATCTTGCTGTGGTCAATAAATTCCATTCAGTCATGCCTGGGGAGATCACCACTGGTTTATGTATTCTGTGTTGTCTTGCTCATTCTGTGTTGTCTTGCTGCTGTTGAGGCTCTTGCAGCCTGGTTGTGAGGCTGTCAGTCAGCAGCTCTGTGTTTCCATCTCTCTGCGCAGCACCTGATGAAGCACATTAACCTGCTGCCTCTGGATTCCCACGGGGTAGACTTCTCCCGGGTGCGGATGCTGAATCTCAATAACTGGTGCAGGTACTACCGCCAGACACTGCTGTTCAGCGCTCTGCAGGACCCCCACGTTAACTCCGTCTTCAACAAACACTGCTTCAACTACATGGGGCAGGTGAGTTCACAGAGGAGCTGAATGCTTCCTTTTAAGTGCTGGCCTAAGGGAAGGGGGAGGAACAGAAAACACAACACATGGAAAAATTCCATAACTCGGTTACAGAAAGACAGTCTATGTGCCAATCGTTTCTGTTACCCAAGTGTTTCTGTCTGAATCTCCATGATGCTGCACGACAATTTCTAATACTGGGCCAAAAGCATGTAGAATGATCTCTTGCAGCGATACCTATTTGGTCCTTTTTTATTTCCTGGGTAGCTGCTTCATGTCAGAAATCAGATTCTGTTTTAGTCTTAATTTGGCACACACCAGTTATCTGGGTTTATTTATTTGATTTATTTTGTTGTGCAATTGAGGATTTGCCTTCTTCCTTTCTTTTTCTCCTACTGCATAAGAAGCAGAAAGCATTATTACGTTGAAAGAAAAGAAGAGTAAAACCCTTCATTGTCCATCTCAAATATATGGAAGTCAGGGCAGAAGTGGTAGTCCTGTATATTTAACAGATCTGGTATGTGTATATCTGCTATGTGTATAGCAGCCTTCCTATATCTGAAGGAGCTTACAAGGATGCTGCAGAGGGACTCTTCAGCAGGGACTGTAGCAACAGGACAAGGGGTGATGGGTTCAAGCGGAACCAGGGTAAGTTCAGGTTAGATCTAAGGCAGAAGCTCTTCCCTGTGAGGGTGCTGAGGCGCTGGCACAGGGTGCCCAGAGGAGCTGTGGCTGCCCCATCCCTGGCAGTGTTCAAGGCCAGGCTGGAGGGGGCCTTGGGTGATATGGTCTAGTGGAAAGTGTCCCTGCCCGTGGCAGGGGGTTGGAACTGGATGATCTGAAGGTCCTTTCCAGCCCAAACCATTCTATGATTCTATATGGAATGTAGTTTTTTACTGGAGCTCTCTTAAGAACAATCTGTGCACTGCTGCAGATGGGAGTGACAAGCAGAAAGCTGGCTGGAGTGTGGCTGCCTTTGGAATGCTGCTTCCCTGAACATCCATCCTGCTTCCTTCCCTCAGGTGGCCATCCGCAACGTACCACTCAGTGGCTCCATTAGCCACGTTGTGGTCCAGCTTCCTCATGTTTTTCGGAGGCTAGAAGCTGAAAGTTCAACTTCTGTCATAGATACAAGGTACTGTGTGTTCCAGACTGTGTTGCTGTGCCCTAATGACTGCAATTTCAGATTTAGTTGAGTGTACTGTTTCCTGCAGGGCATAGTGTGATTTCAGTACAGAAGTATGCCTTCATTAGTGCTTAGATGCAGACAAGGCCCTGCACAGGTGGAGGGAAGACTGATCTCCTTGCCAAAAGCACTGGAGAATAGGGCCTGGGAAAGGAATACCAGGTTCTGCCATAATGGTGTAGTAGTGATAAAGCCTTTGCCTTTTATCTTGTACACGTGTAGGAATCCTATGAAGTTAAAGGCAGCAAACTATAGTCAAAATCTTCTGTAGTCTGTTGTCTGATGATATTCCTGTTTGAGGTCATATCAGTATTGGAAAGCCAAATGTTAACTCTGGTTAAAACATATTTGTTTTCTTATCTGAGGTTCCAGTTCTTCATTGACAAGGTGTTGCCTGAGTACCGCGACGCCATCATGTCACACACACTCATCTACATTCCGTCATATTTTGACTACGTGCGTCTTCGAAACTACTTCAAGAAAGAGGAGCTGAATTTTACTCACATCTGTGAATACACCAAAAAGGGTGGTGTCTGCAGAGCGAGGCGCTTCTTCCTCAAGGGAGAGAAGCAGTTCTTATTGTTCACTGAGCGCTTCCACTTCTACAAAAGGTGAATTGTGGATCAAGTTTTCCTCCGAGTTGCGTGTGTGCGGTTTTGGATGTAGAGTCTGACCTTAATCATAGATGGGCTGTATTGCTTTATGAATCTGTTGGATCTCTCTGAGGACTTCTTTGACTGAAGTTAAGAGCTTTTCAGTTTAAAATCAGCAGTCAGCAGTCCTTTGCAGAGAATAATGCTTTGGTATGCAGAGGGCTTTATTCAGGGAGGTAAGTGCTGCCAAGTTCCACTGATGTCAGGCCAGGATCATATAGCCTGCAAAATGGGATTCATTGTGCCTTTCATTTGTGTTCATCTGTGCCACAATAATTACATAAGATTCTGGAAAAGGATATGTAATTGGTTTGATAATGCAATACAGCAAGCTGAGGCCACCTGGAAAATTTGCTGCCTCCTGAATGGGGCTGGTTAGAAGTTCCTAATGGAACATTGCTTTTTGTGTTAGCAGAAAATGTTTCATGAAGCTTGGTCTGATCAGGCTTCTGTGTCTTAAAATCCAAGCTAAAGAGGCTGAAATCTGCAGAAATTGGTGGTGGTCTGTACTCTGGAGGAAGTCATTGTGGCTGGCAGTATTAGATATCCCCCCCTTAAATTCCACCTTTGTGTTAAGTTTAGTCTACAGAGGGTTTGTAAGTTGAGCTACAGCTGCTGTGCATTGAAGTTGATGGAAGAACTGATGCAGGACTGATGTTCAACCTGCACATTTTGTAAAAATTAGTAAAATTACTTTGGGTTGTTTTGGTTTTTTTTCCTACTACAGGTATACAATAAAAGGCATCAGGAACCTCATTTTCTATGAGTTACCAACATACTCCCACTTCTACAGTGAGATTTGCAGTATGATGAAAGCCACAGACAATGGAGTGGATGCTACTTGGACCTGCACTGTGCTCTACTCCAAATATGATGCTCAGAAATTGGCTGCAGTGGTTGGCATAGAGCGCACAGCTCAAATGCTACAGTCTAAGAAGAATGTGCACCTCTTTGTTACAGGAGAAAGTGAATAAGTGATACTGGATGGACCTGCATTCTACTCTTCATGCACTTGCTGATGGTGCTTTTTAAGAAAGTATTAAGTTTCTTACTCCCTTTTATTAAATATTCTGTTGAAATTGTTCATATAGTATTTTGTATTTCAGTCCTCTGTCCAACAAGAAACAGAGGATGTCATTCCAACAGCAGGAGTTGGGGATATCTTTGGTATAGAAACAAGGTCAATGCAGAACTGTTCTTGTATATGGAAAAACTCCCTGGTCAACCAAGATTGATGCTGTGATAAATGTTTTAATTGGATTGCTTCACTCTATTTTCAGGTGTAGCAAACTCATCTTCTTACGTCAAAGACACTTTTTCCTTTAGGGGAAGAAATGTGCCCAAGTATTTAATGCAGCCTACATAAGGGAAGTGCAGGAGCAGCCTCTTAACCACAACCACATAGAATCATAGAATAGTTAAGGTTGGAAAGGACCTTAAGATCATCTAGTTCCAACCCCCCTGCCATGAGCAGGGACACCACACACTAAACTATGTCGCCCAAGGCTCTGTCCAGCCTGGCCTTAAACTCCTCCAGAGTTGGAGCATTCACAACTTCCTTGGGCAACCTGTTCCAGTGCCTCACCACCCTCACTGTGAAGAACTTCTTCCTTATATCTAACCTAAACTTCCCCTGTTTAAGTTTAAACCCATTACCCCTTGTCCTACCACTAGAGTCCCTAATGAAGAGTCCCTCCCCGGCATCCTTGTGTCATTGAATGAGAATTGAACTGGCTTCACACTTGAGTTGTGAGAATCCATGAATGTGCTTGGGTTGGAGCTGTGGTTTTGCATTTTTCCTGGAGTGACCTGGCGCCACTGTGATCACCAAAGCAGCATTGTGGAGTACGAAACTAGTGGGGCAGTTGCAAGTACCTGTGGTTTCCTATCTTACACCACAGGTGGGTTGGTTGGGTTGTATTTTCCTCTTGATGGCTGCCTGTAGGCAGCATGGAAGCATCATGGTGGTGCCTCTTTTCCTTCCAGGAAGCTAAGCCTAGTTTAAAAGGAGCTACGAGTAGACAGATTAGTTTTTGTAGGCATGTGCTAGGACTGTGGAAAAGACTGTTTCGTGGAGGGGCAGCTGAGCCCCAAATGAGCCCAAGTGCAAGAAGGAAACATCCATCCTGTGATGAGCTTTGAGGGAGTTATTGCCTGTGAGGCATAAGTAAATCTACCGAAGTGAAATAAACCACTTGAGTAAATGAGGTTGGATAAGGCTTGGAGCAACCTGCTCTAGTGGAAGGTGTCCCTGCCTCGTGGCAGGGGTTTGGAACTGAATGGGCTTTAAGGTCCTTTCCAACCCAAACCGTTCTATGAGACACACAATTTTGGCTGCTGTTTATCGTAATTTTGATTCCTGTATTTCTCAGAGGCTGTGCTCTCAGGGAGTTCCCAGGTCCTGCAATCATGCAAATCCCTGCAGTTTCTTGCTTTGCACTGTGAGATAATGCTTTATGTTAATTTTATGTACCTTTGCTGTAGCACATGAGAATGAGGAGCCAGCCATGGCAAAGTTCTCCCTGTGAACATCTGTCTGCTGGACAGCAGAGGCAGCAGTAGCAGCAAACAAGGAATTTTCATGTATGGCCCAGGCTTGACGTGGGAGAACTGTGGATGTGGAAACAAGCACACAAAATAGGATTAAGGAATTGTCTTTCTCCACCGGATGGACTTAGCGCAGAGGTGAATACCTGACCTGAGGAAGCTAAAGTGGGATAGCTACTTAGTGAGATAATACTGTGCAGTGCAGCCACTATGAAGAAGGAGCAAGAGGTTTGTGCCAGAGCCTTAACTCTGCCCCCTCATAGCAAAGTGCCTCTGGCAGGTTTGGTGGTAGGAGCCTTCTCCATACCAGTATGAGGGAGTTTCTATTCCCAGTGCTTCCTCCTATCCTAGTGCTGTTGTGTTCCTGCACCTCAGGTACTTCCCTTGAGAGCAGAATTGGGATGGGCAGGGAAGAGGGCTTGGGCTTGCTTAAAACTTTTTTGCCCCCTTTTTACCTCATTTTAAACAACTCCCTGGTGCAGTTCACAGCAGGGCTCTGTGAGATGGGTTGTCCAAGAGTGGCTCCAAGGAAACAGAGGTACTGGGAGGTGGTGAGCTCTGAGGTCAGGGTTGGTGCTTTCACAAATGTCAGGGCTTCCCTTGCTGGGCCAACTGCTGGCTCCACATGGGTTACTTAAAAGCCTGTCTTCCAAAGCATTTTCCCGATGATCGGATGGCTGACCCTAGTGCATTCTGGTGGATGCTCTTAGTCAGTTCTACAAATGGAATATGTACATCTGGGGCTTCTCTTTATTTTTTTTAATGTTCAACACTTTTAAAAAATGTTCAAGTTTTGACACAAATGGAATATGAAAAGATGCTAGAATAGTCATTAGGATGGAATAAGGAGAGGTGACCCAGCAGCGTGCACTTGCAGCCCAGAAAGCCAATCATATGCTGGGCTGCATCTAAAGGGACATGGAGCTGTTGGAGCGAGTCCAGAGGAGGGCACGGAGCCGCTGCGAGGACTGGAGCAGCTCTGCTCTGGAGCCAGGCTGAGAGAGCTGGGCTGGGGCAGCTGGAGAAGAGAAGGCTCCTCAAGGAGACACCTTAGAGCAGCTTTGGTGCCTAAAGGGGCTACAGGAAACCTGGAGAGGGGCTTTGGACAAGGGACTGTAGGGGCAGGCCAAGGACAAGGGGAATGGCTTTAACCTGCCAGAGGGGAGATTGAGATGAGCTCTGAGGCAGAAGCTCTTCCCTGGGAGGGTGCGGAGGCGCTGGCACAGGGTGCCCAGAGAAGCTGTGGCTGCCCCATCCCTGGCAGTGTTCAAGGCCGGGTTGGACACGGGGGCTTGGAGCAACCTGCTCTAGTGCGAGGTGTCCCTGCCGGTGGCAGGGGGTTGAACTGGGAGAGCTTTAAGGTCTTTTCAAACCCAAACCAGTCTGGGATTCTATGATTTCATGTTAGCAAATACAACATTTGTCTGTCTCTTTACCTGACAGCATACTGCCTGGGCAACTTCTGCATGACAATGCACCGATGATGAGGAACTACTCATCTTGAAGAAAGAAATCTAAAATGAAATCCTGTTCCTGTTGGTGTCGGTACTATACTTTCAAGGGGGGTGATGGTGAAGGGGGTCTCTTAAGAATCCTTTTTTTTTGATGTTTCAAGAGAATCTCAGGGTACAAAAAACTAATCCTGTATTGTTTTTGTTGCTGAAATGCAAGTCTGAGAGCTCTGCCTGCCATCAGGCCAGCAGCTTTCCACGCACCGGCTGCTAATGTGCCATAGTGCTGAAGCACTAACAGCTTTGGGGAATTCAAACCCCAGGGTCAAAATAAACTGGGATTAAGATGTTAAACAAGATTTCTTTCTGTTCAGCATCTCCTGCCTCTCAGGAAATCCTACTAATTGATGACCAAGAGAAAGACACACTTGTCTCTATAGGAAGATTGTTCTTCAAGCTAATGAGCTCATGTTGTAGCAGCTCCTTTTTTCAGAAGGAAAACCTAATCAGGATAATAGGGTTGTTATGTTCTGTTGCTCCTGTCAAAGATGACGAAAAGGCAATTTTTTCTCTTTTTTTCCTCCTGGCAATGAGTTCATAAGGCAGGAGTCAGCCTTCTGCTGCTGGCTCTATTAGAGTGGAGGAGGGAGTGAAAGGTGACTTGGGGACAGTCTGGCTCCAGCGATGGGGAGCTGCTCTGGTAAGGAGGCTGTTAGTTTTGCAGCAGTCATTGGGAGACATGGGATGAATCACGTGAGTGAGAAACTGGAGCATTCCTGTTAACAGCAGCAGAATTAACAATTCCTTTACAGCTGTGCTGTCACAGGCCCCGGGGTTTCTCAGCTCCGCATTAAGTCGTGCTCCCCTGGCCTCAGCCCATGGAGTTACCCAGGGTTTGGGGTTGGTTTCTACTTGGTGTGTCTGATGAAACAGTTTGCTTTACAGGGGCAGAGGGGTCAGAAAGCCCACCCACAAAAGCCTGTGTGGATGTACGAGGGTCTGTGCAAAAGGGAGAGGGGTGAGAACAAGTGGAGGCCTGAGGACATCCTCCCGGGGATGCTGGGTGACCACTAATCCCATAGAGAAGGTGAAGGTGCTGCTGGTACACAGACAGGCACCCACACTGGCTGAGTTGTGCCATGCCCCAGCCCAGGACAAAGCCAGAAGCCTGACTGCAAAACACTGCATGGGGTTTACAATGTATGTTGCTGTAATCAGCTCCTGTCCTGGTCAACAAGATGCTTCTGCCCACACTAGATCCAAGACATAGTTCAGTCCCTGTGGCTTTAAATTTCATCTTCTGTGCTGAGCTTGACAGTAAAGGGTAATTAATTAGCACAGGACTGGTTACATTTTAATTAAGCATTAGCTTCAGATGTGCTTGAGGGATTGCTTGTTGTACCAGGTAGACTGTGAGTTGGGCTGAGACCACCAGCTCTTGGATGCATAAACAGCTCACAGGCATGAGCTGGTAATGGGAATCACCTACTGAGATGCTGAATGGCCATAGCATTGAGCGGTACTTGAGAGAGAAACGTTTTATTATGTACAAGAGATGCAGGAATCTTCAGTGAAGGACATGAGCAAGATCAAGGTAAGATACAGAGAAATAACACGACACAGGACAAAAACAGGATGGTAACTGTGGAGCGGTTGAAGCGTAATGATGTCAGGTTTAGCAGGATGCTGCAAGGTCTCTGATCAGCCCCTCCTTTATGCTCTTACAATAGGGGAATCTGGTGGCAGGGGCCATAACTGAAAAACCATTGCCAGTGCCTTGTTACTACTAGCTAAGGAGCAGCCTTCTCCATGGTATATGCTTCTAGGTGTTGGGTTTGAAAAACCCTCATTGGCATTTAATTAAATAGGGTAGTAAAGAATGACTGTTTAGCTTTAATAATGCATACTTTTTTTAGTCAAAGCGGGAAAAGCTGAATCAGTTTTGTATGAAGTCATGAGCATAAACATCAAATGGATAAATGGGAACCAGTCGGTACAATTTATTAAGACTTCTACAAGGTCTTTGAGAAGTCCCTTCATTGGGAGCTTCTAAAGTTAGTGTTTGGTGAGACTGAAAGGATCGTAGCACCTCATCAGAGCAAAAGGTTCTAAGTAACTTCAGTGCCATCTCCTCTGCTGACCATCTTTATTGCACAAACTGTTAAATCTTCCTCTCCAACCTTATTCTGTGTGTTGATGTGGGCACTTCCCCCTCTTCGTTAGTCTAATCTCATAATTAACACTCCTTTGGAAAACGGGTTGGGAAAGCACTGGAAGCAGGGGGAGCACATCTGGCTGCGCAGCTCTTCTGGGGCTGGGTCAGCATGGTGGACCCATCTAGAAAACACCATTGGAGCACCAAGCAATGGATGATCAGTCGGGGGACCTTTTAAATAAGAGACCTTGTGGGTTCCTCTGGCACAGCCAGTGCTGACAGAAAACTTGAGTAGCTGGAGAATAACCCGGACTTCCTCAATGCTCCTGGTTTATGGATCTCACTGAACACAGCGCTGTGATTTAAATGTGAACATTCTCTGCTCCCAAGCACGGCCTCACTCCTTCCCTCTTGCATTAAAGGACATGATTAAATTAACTGACAAGACAACGGCTGAGGTTGCAGGTCTGTAGCATGAGTTTCTGCTGCCTGTTCTCCTTTCCCAGAGCAGGGGTAGAGCCTGTGGTGATTAATACCACCTCCTCCTGCCATGCCAGATTGTTTGGGCTGCTTCGTTCTTCAGTTCTCACTCCCCTTCTCTTGTACTGGTATTGTGAGCAATGCAGGTAAATGCTGGTAAAATGCAGCTAAAGCAGGAAGAATCATAGAATCAACCAGGTTGGAAAAGATCATCAAGCCCAGTCTTTACCCCAGCACTGCCAAGACCACCACTAAATTATGTCACATGGGGAAGAAGCCCCGAAGGAATAAATCAGTGTCTGAATTAATTCTTGCTACAAGCTGGAAGTGTTCCAGTAACTTCAGAGGCTGCTTGAGTCCAATGGAAGGAGAGATCACTGTGTTGCAGTGGCAGAAGCTTTCCAAGTGTTTACGAGCTCTCTGAAACAGCTCACCTTAAGAGCAGTCATGGATATGTTTGGTGGAATTAGTTCATGGGAGGCAGGGATCCCATAGGCATGAAGAAGGCCACCTTTGGAAGAACTGAAGCAGATGTCAGAAGCACAGTAAGGTCCTGCTCCCAAAGAAGGGAGTCCAAATGATAGTGCTCAAGGTTTGAGCACCCAGATGCATCACACAAGCTGCTTTTGAGGGGGAAAACATACCAAGGAAAGTCTCTATTATTTACTGGAAGAGGTTCCGCATTGTGAGGAGGTCCCACAATAGTTCTGCAAGTGCCAAGGGACGGGGTGTTTATGGTGGTGCAGAAGCAGAGTGAGTAAGACAGTGTGAGCGAAGCAGCAAGGCCCAGAGTACCAAGAGCAAAGCTTCCCAGTGGGGAAGACTTGACTCTGGGAATGTTGCTGCACCTCTTTTAGAGGTACAGAGCAGACAGAGAGTGGAACAAGCTTAGATCCAGGTTATTTTTTCCCCAAACTTTGTGAGAGGCGCATGGTATAAAGTAACTTCTTTTTTCTGTCAGACACAACTAGGTATCTTTTCCCTTCTGCTGACTTCTGCTGAAGAGAGGAAACCAGTGAAAAACCTCTCTTCTAGAAGCATGTGAGATCTGAGATGAGTGATGAAGGAAGGCTCAGGGGGGACCTTATCATTCTCTACAACTGCCTGACAGGAGGATGGAGCCAGGAAGGGTAGGTCTCTGCTCCCAAGGAACAAGGGATGGGACAACAGGAAACAGCCTCAGGCTGCCCCAGGGCAGGTTTAGCTGGAGCTGAGGAACAATTCCTTGCCCAGAGGGTGCTCAGGCATTGGAACAGGCTGCCCAGGGCAGGGCTGGAGTCACCGTCCCTGCAAGTGTTCACAGCCCGTGTAGACGAGGCCTCAGTGCCAGGGGTCAGTGGTGGCCTTGGCAGCGCTGGGAATGGTTGGACTGGATGAGTTTAAAGGTCTTTTCCAACCTGGGTGATGCTGTGATTCTACGGTGCAGAGCCTCCACCGAGCAGGGGTGGAGTAAAGAGCCTCCCTCAGCTGGCACCCATCTACACTAATCACATCTGCTGTGGAGGTCGGGAGGGTTACAGCACAGCAGGAGGTCTGAGTTTGCATATGTATTGCTTTGTTTTTTACTTTCTCCATAGTCTTTCCATGTTTTTTCTTGGAGAAGGAGCCTAAGTGGAACCTGTTAGTGCACACAGATGTAGTACAGCAAGTTTTGCCCTGGAGGTAAAACTATAGTGGTTCTGCTCCTGCTAAGGCAGAGGAGGGAAGAGCAGCAGGA
>NW_009909510.1:22485-34400 GCF_000696875.1 Nestor notabilis
ATCTCAACAGCCTTCAGGAGACTAAGGTTAGTATTTTCTCAGTATTATATTTTACTAAGGTTCTTGAAATAAAGGAAACCCATTCAGTAGATAACAGAGCAGCATCAGTGGTCACATTATCTGGAAAGCTGTATCCTTAAACTTCTGCTCTTACCTGGTAATTTACTGATTTTTGGTCAAAAGATGTGGTGTCTTCAGTGAGCAAAATGCTCCTGCTTTCCATTTGCAAGGGGTGAGGAGGTGCCAGGACTTCTCAACAGGGTATGGAGCATCCAATAAATCACTTTATCAGGCAAGGTTTAGAGCACTCAAACCCAAAGGAGAGCTTTTTGCCTCAAATCACCTTCTGCATGAATTCTTCAGATGCTTGTGCACATGTATAAATTAAACATGAACAAGGGTGCAAGCTCATAGCAACAAAACAGTGAGATATTTGGGTTAACTTGCTTCAAACTCCTTAGTTCCATCAACTTTTTGAGTTGTTGGATAGAAGAGCTCATTGAAGGCAGATATTCAGTCTCTCTATGTGGTTTCCCTCCCCAGCTACTGCAACTGAGAGGTTCTGGGTTACCTGCTTTCTCTTAGGTGGCCTACTGGGGGTGTGTAAGCTACCCCTGCCCCAGGAAGGGGTAGACAACAGAGGTGTATTGATGGTGTTCCTGGTCTCAGTGTGGACAGGAAGGAGATGGTTAGTAATGGTATCTTGGTCCTCCTGCGGTCAGTAGGTGTGTTATTGTATCTGTTCTCATGCAATAATCTGTTCCTCATTCATTAAGAAATTATCAGAGTCCCAGACTGGTTTGGGTTGAAGGGACCTTAGGATCACCCAGTCCCAACCCCCTGCCATGGGCAGGGACACTTTGCATAGAGCAGGTTGCTCCAAGCCCCTGTGTCCAACCTGGCCTTGAACACTGCCTGTGTTACACTTCAGAAAGTGGCGCTGTGCTGAGGAAACCATCTCAAAGGCAAGGCAAAAGTCAAAAGCTACATCAGCTCTTGGGGATCTGCTGCTGCCTGCAGAGCGCTTGGCTCAGGCATTTCCTTGTGCTCCCTCCCAGCACGTGGGCACGCTCCCGACTGACCTGTCAAGTGCGGATCACAGCGAGCAGCAGCCCCTGATTCACAGCTCGGCCGTGCCGAGCGCTCACCCCCTGCTCGTGCTGCGAGGCAATTAATGCAATTTGTGCTGCTTGGCTGAGGGAACAGTTCGGGATGAACCACGGAGCCATCTGTTCCTGCAGCTGACATCAGGCGTGTCAAGAGCAGCTTTGCTGGGAGAGAAGCATCTCGCTGTCACTAAGGAAAGGTCAAGAAAGGGGGGCTGGGGGGTTCCTCCCCACTTCTACTATCTTTAAATCAAACTCTTCCTTTCATGTTTTCCCATGGCTCAGGCTCTGTGTCCTGGAGGCTTTCCTGGCCTCTGGTCAGCATCTTGGGAGCAGGGAAATGGCTGCACTGAGCACCTTCTTCTCTCACCTCTCGCATGCTCTTGGTGGGAGAGAGAAGTGCTCAGGGGTTGAGTTCCTCATGATTGTTTTGCTCTTCCCTTGCTCTCTTCATCTCTCGATGCTGCTTTCTTGAGCTGAGGAGTTCAAGAGATGGTCTTCCTTGAAACCAGCTCTGATGAGGGTTTTCAAATGGTCTTTTGGAGGTCATCATTCATCCCTTGCAATTATGAACAGATACCTGCTACAAGAAAAACTTACTATCTCAATAGTAGTAGTAGGAAGAGCAGGAAAAGGTTTGGCCGGTTTCTCAGTGGAAAAGAAGTGCTGCCTACAGATGACCTGAGGAATCGGGTGTTTGAGGCCTATTCTGCTTCTGTGCTCGCTGAAAAAGAGTTACAGACAGCTAATGCAGCTAAAGCTAAAGGGGTAGGAAAGCCTGAGGCAGGGAAGACTTAAGCAGAATGTTTTAAGATTGATGGTCTGGATCCCTGGATACACAGAGATGTGATGCAGGGTTCCTGAAAATCTGTGGACAGGAGAGATACCAGCAGATCAGGCAAAGGCCAGGACGGTGCCTGTCTTTAAGAAGACCATCTGTGGGGAGTAGAGCAAAGAACTTTAAAGCCTTTGTATCAACTCAAAACATTTAGGACAAATGCCCAAAGCAGTTTGAAAGCACCTAAGAGAGAAGTAACTGATGAAAAAAAGCTGGTATCACACCAGGCTCATTTCCTTCTAGGAAAGAGTAGCCAAATGAGAAGCCATAGATGTTCTCAATCTTGATTTGCAAGGTGGTGTGGCTTAACCCCAGCTAAGCACCACACAGCTGCTCCTCACCCTTTCCCCAGGTGGGATGGGAAAGAGAATTGGAAAGAAAACCTGTGTATTGAGATAAGAACAGTTTAATAAGTGAAATAAAATATTATTATAATAATGAAAAGGGAGATCATATAGAGAGAAAACCCAATAAACACAAGTGATGCACAACACAAATGCTCACCACCCATGACTGATGCCCTGTTCATCCCTGAGCAGTAATCTGGGCCTTCCGGGTAACTCCCCCCAGTTTCTATCCTGGGCATGACGTGCTGTGGTATGGAATAGCCCTTTGGCCAGTTTGGGTCAGGTGTCCTGTCTCTGCTTCCTCCCGGCTTCCCCTCCTCCCTGGCAGAGCATGAGACTGAGAAAGTCCTTGGTCAGAGTGAACATTACTGAGCAACAACTAAAACATCGGTGTTATCAGCGTTGTTCCCAGGCTGAAAGTCAAAAACACAGCCCTGCACTCAGCCTGGAGAAGAGAATTAACTGTATCCCAGCTGAAACCAGGACAACAGACAACTGTGGAACTTCATGCTAAATTGCTGGATTGGAAGTGCAATCTGTCCTGGGGTTTGTTAGTAATTGCTGGACAAAGGCCTGTGCTGTTCGAATTTGCACAATAAGAAGTTTCAAGGTCTTTAAAGGCAGGATTTGAATTAAAGATGTTGTCAACAAATAGGAAAAATGGCCCAGCAGATAGGAAAACCAAAGAAATTTAACTGGGATGAGATCAAGATCTTGGTCCTGGATATAAAGCAATAAAGTACGCTGCTTAATAAAAAAGATCTGCAAAGCCGCATCACAGTTAAACAGATTAAACAGGAGTTCACAGCATGATGATACTGATAAAAATGAGTTATAATTCAGAGTTCTTTACCTTTCTAGGAGTATAATCTTCAGGTTTTTTGAAGTAATCCATCCCATCTACTGCAAACCACCAGACTTTGTCTGGCCTAGAGTATCCATCTAATGTGGGACACTGCATTCAGAGCAGGTGTGGGCCAATTACTCCAGAGAAGCCTGGAAAACAAGAGAGGGCACTGAAAGGGGAAATCCTACTGCAGAGAGCAGGAACATCTGCACTTTATGGGGGATTGGGTCAACAACAAGAAAATGAAGGCTCAGAAATAGGAGGAATGTTTTAATGGAGATGGTGTGAAGGCACAGGAACCCATCGCTCAGGGAGGTGAGGTTCAGTCCCAGGGAAGGTCATTCTTCTAGGTGCTCACCAAGCCACTGACCTCCTGCGGTTGCCTCATCAGTGTTTCCCAAGGGAATGCCACCTCATGTCGTTGGACTTCTCTGTTTCTAGGAAAGGACAGACATTTTAGCAGAACAGCTTTTTGTTGGCCAAATGAACCAGGATTCTTCCTTTACTGTAGAAAGCATTTGTGCTAAATGGACGATAATTTAAACAATTTTATGCTCCATTATCCCCTGTAGCAGAAGAAAGTGAACAACTACCTTAAGCACATAGACATGAGATAATAGAATGATTTATTTTGAATGCAGAATTTATCTTCATCAAGGCCTGTGCTGACATTTTTCTTCATATGCTGAGAATTGCAGCCAAACCCAGTACCATGGCTCAGCTCTGCTTTGTGCTCATTTAATTTGTTCATAATTAATATGTCCTACATCCTGCAAACCCAAGCAATAGCATCTGAGAGCTTTTTTTCTCTCTCAGTAGTCAGTAAACAGGCATCTGGCTGAGATGAGCTTGGCATTGTTTAACCAATAGACAGTTGTGTTTTATGGGATTGTGGCACACTGGGCTAAATTCCAGTCTCACTGGAAATGCCTGGTCCTGCTCCAAGGAATACAGGATATGGACAATAGAGACATCGGGGCCCAGTGTTTTTATTCTCCCGTATGAGACAGGCTGAGAACATTGGGGCTGTTCAGCCTGGAGAAGAGAAGCTGCGTGGAGACCTCAGAGCAGCTGCCAGTGTGTGAAGGGGGCTACAAGGATGCTGCAGAGGGACTCTGCATCAGGGACTGGAGTGACAGGACAAGGGGTGATGGGTTCAAACTGAACCAGGGGAAGTTCAGGTTAGAGCTAAGGCAGAAGCTCTTCCCTGTGAGGGTGCTGAGGCGCTGGCACAGGGTGCCCAGAGAAGCTGTGGCTGCCCCATCCCTGGCAGTGTTCAAGGCCAGGTTGGACACAGGGGCTTGGAGCAACCTGCTCTAGTGTGAGGTGTCCCTGCCGGTGGCAGGGGTTGGAACTGGATGAGCTTTAAGGTCCAAGCCAAACCACTCTGTGATTCTATGGTTCTGGTAGGTGGATCCATCCATGCTGTATTGACAGCTCTTCACTGGTATAGGGGACATTGCTCTAAGCTATTGGCTGTTCTGGCAGGTGAAGTGTGGACTGAGGTGCTCCACGCCAGGCTGTGAGACAGAAAGACATGAAGGAGCAACTCAACATATAGTAACTACCCTACTAATGGATATATTAACTACAGATGTTGGGTTTTTCCAAAATTTGTTTCTGAATAGCACCCAAAGACACCTTGGCTGCCTCTGCACATGGTATTTCTATTGCATGTGCAATCCTTGTACCTGTTTATTTGGAGAGCTGATTGGGGTTCCGTAATAGGCAGTGCTTGACTAATGAAGGATGAAGGTGCTGCACTTCCAACTCGAGCAGTTTAGGATGAAGTTTCACAAGTGTCTATTGTCCTGGCTTTGGCTGGGATAGTTTTCTGCCCAGTAACTGGTGCAGTGCTGTGGTTTTGGCTGTAGTCTGAGAATAATGCTGGGAACACACCAGTGGTTTAGTTGTTGCTAGGTACTGCTTACTCTAAATCAAGGACTTTTCAGTTTCTCCTGCCATTGAGGAGGGTTTATACTTCATTTGTCTATTTGAGGTAAACATCCCCTTGTAATCTATGCTTATCCAAACAACCTTTCCAAATCCTTTTCCCTGGAGCGCTTTACCAGGATGTCGCTGACAAAGTTGTTCTTCTGTTGGAGACAGGAATTCTCTGTTCACCTTATACAGTGCATCCCCTTCCAGGACTTGCTGTCCAGGTCAGGGATGTGTATTAACACAGCAAGGGGCTCCTTCTCCCAGCGGATGGGGATAAGGAGCTGGAGCCGCCTCTGTCTCCCTGCTGCTGCTTCCCACGCTTCCCCAAGTGACAGAAACGTTTCATTACAAGGAATGCTGGATTCCAAAGCTTCCTATTTGCATTCAGAGCCATTAATGAAACTATTTCATTATTGGAAATGTAAATGGAAATCATCCATTTCTCCAGAGGAAGGCCAAGGGAGAGGCGGGGATGTTTTGAATGTCCCACAGCTCCTCGTACGTTCTGGGGTTCATGACTTTGGAGTGTGAACGTGGTGATAGCTGCTCACCAGCTAAATATTCTGTATGTTGCAGGAACATATTTCTGTGAGGGCAGATGGTGTTCGATTGATAGTCAGAATAATACATGAACAGCAGAGGAGATGTGGGTTGATTAAATAATTAGCATACTGTGACATTCTATTGCTTCACTGTAACTTAAAGCTAGGTCAAAACACTGGGCTGGATTACACCTCCCTCCCTCCTTTCTTTCTCCTCGTTGCTTTTATGTTCACTCCAAAGGAAAGTTTGAACAGGAATTAAATCCTCTTGGCCTGGCATGTTCTAGAATAAAAGTCATAATAGAAAGGAAATGAAATTTTGCTAAATGAATTGAAGTTGCCAGGCAACCCCTCATACCCAGTGTTGGGATCTACTCAAGTGTTACTGCTTACTGCATGGCACAGATCAGTGTTCAGACCAAAACAGGTTATCTTGGGAAGGCAGGGCAATGCAGGAGGGCTGCAGGCTGGTTTTCAGTCACCGTGTCCATCTGAATAGCTCTTTGCCTTCACAGCTTGTTTAGGTGTCCACCAGAAATGTAAGTAGTTCATCTTATCAACTCTACTGCTTCCTGTCTGCCTGCTCTGTAGTTTTACAATAACAATAATTCCAGGCAGTTTGCTGTCAGCCGAGGAAGAAACAGAAAACATGCTTCTCTCAGCAAGGGTATCATTGTTCAGTAACCAAATACAACCCACTGAATTACTCATCCTCCTCTCTAAGTCCTTTTATCTATTCTAGGGTTTAGAGGACTTTCTGTGAATAAAAACTAAAGAAGTTGTCCCACTTAAATCATTATCCTGGAAAGCATCATTGCTGACTAAAAAGAGAGCATTGGCTGCCATATAAGCACTGGCCAGGGTGTAGGGGAGAAGTTGCCATGGTACCTCGCAGGTTCAGTGTCTGAGGCTTCAGATGTGTTGTACCTCACTTGGAATACAAAGGAAAGACATGAAAGAAGTTATCTGCTACTCTGTGACTGTTAGTGCTGTCTCCAAAGTACTCTTCTGGATGTCCCCAGTGCTGCAGCTCTAGTGTTTTATAATGTCCCAGAAGAGTCCCACAAAGCTGGTAAATGCCATTTTCTTGTTTTGATATGAAATGAATGTTTTCCTGCTGCTGGCACTTCTGAAGGTGAGGATTAAAAGTTTATGTTTGGGAACAATCATGGCAAAATTGACCAGGGGAGGCAGTTTCTGGCCTCTCTGCTAAGGTGGCTGATGCTGGGAAGGAAGTGCAGTGGTGCTCCTGGAGCAGCTCGAGAGGATGCATGTTCTCACTCCTGCATCTATCTAAAGATAACAGAGTGCTGAGGCGCTGGCACAGGGTGCCCAGAGAAGCTGTGGCTGCCCCATCCCTGGCAGTGTTCAAGGCCAGGTTGGACACAGGGGCTTGGAGCAACCTGCTCTAGTGGAAGGTGTCCCTGCCCGTGGCAGGGGGTTGGGACTGGAGGAGCTTTAAGGTGCCTTCCAACCCAAACCAGTTCAAATATCGAAGTGCTGCAAAACCAAACTATACAAGAAATGCTTGTGTCAGTGGGTGCCCTCAGAGATTACACTTGGAAATGAAATTTCTTGATGTTCTTTTCAGAGAACAAATGCTCAAAAGTGAGCAATCCACTAAATTTATATAAAGCTCTGACAGATATTTTAATACAAATTCTATTTCACTGTTTTCCTTTCTATGAACAAACACAAAATATAAGTAGTGTGTGGAAGCAGTGTGTCAACCAAACCATGCGCTTACAAATACGTATTGGGAAGGAGGAAGCTGCTGCTTTTAATGCAAAAGGAGTAATGGAGCCTTCCACTGTGCAACTCACAGCTTGGCTCAAGCCTGATTTGCCTCCTCCTAAGAGCTGCAGAACCTTTGCTAGTCGGGGGTGGTGTAAGGAGCAGGTCCTACTCTTGAGAGCGTTTCCTGCCTTCCAGATTTCTGGATGAACCTTCACTGGGAAATGATGTTCTTTGATTCCAGTCCTAAGCTGTTAGTGCAATACTCTTGTCTAAGCAGTTGCTTTGTTCTTCTAAGTGATTAAATTCTACTGCTGGGAGAAATTATTCCAGTATTCTCCCGTTTATCTTACAAAATATTACAGAGCTTAGTAAATGCATCATTTTAGGATCTTCAGGTAATACTGCTGTTATTATTTTAAGTAGCTTATTAATGTAAAGAGGCCAAGAGGTTGGCATTGTTGCCAATTTATGCCCTCCCTGCTCTTGAACTGAAGGAATGATATGATGAAGAAACTGCTTTACTTGAGTACTGATACCTACAGCTGCATTTTGAAACATAAGGTAAATGGACTTAGTTTAATTTATGAAACACACCTTGAAAAACATGTTTGCTTAATATAAAAGCTCAATGTCAAATAAAGAGGACAGGACTGGATGAGAACAAGGCTGCACCGGAGACCTCAGAGCAGCTTCCAGTGTCTGAAGGGGGCTACAAGGATGCTGCAGAGGGACTCTGCATCAGGGACTGGAGCGACAGGACAAGGGGTGATGGGTTCAAACTGAACCAGGGGAAGTTCAGGTTAGAGCTAAGGCAGAAGCTCTTCCCTGTGAGGGTGCTGAGGCGCTGGCACAGGGTGCCCAGAGAAGCTGTGGCTGCCCCATCCCTGGCAGTGTTCAAGGCCAGGTTGGACACAGGGGCTTGGAGCAACCTGCTCTAGTGTGAGGTGTCCCTGCCCATGGCAGGGGGTTGGAACTGGATGATCTTAAGGTCCTTTCCAGCCCAAACCAGTCTGGGATGCTATGATTTCAGAACTGGTACCACTGAGTTCTAGGATTCATTTTCCCCCTGACCTAATGGAAGGAAGAAATCAAATTGCATTCAGAATCCTCAGCAAGAACAGATTTATCTTTTCATCTAGTTATTAACATTTACAACTGTCATTAGAGGGGTAGTTTGAAAATACAGCAGATTTTTCTACTTTCTTGATCTCAGGAAGGCTTGAAAGTGCCAAGTATAAAGCATTCACTACCTAGAAAATATTAAGACAAATGATCAGATTTATACCAGGGTGTTTAGATGCAGATAGTGAAGAGGACGAGCTGTGAGTAAAAAGGAGATCATTTGTAAGAGTACAGTTGCAAAAGTATGTTAATGGCATTAAGCTGTGGTTCTGAAGGTCTGGGAGTGCTGTGGGTACTCAAATTCAGTTGGAAGTCAGTGGGAGCGGAGGCATGATCAGCATGCTGATGCAGCTGGTGATGCTTATCTCAGTTTGTATCAAAACCCTAACCACGCAGACAGAATCTCCTACACAACATTCTGACCAAGCTCCAGATGTAACTGACTTTGTGCTCTCATTCTCTTAATTTTGCTTCATCACTTAACTATGTTCTTATAATAAAAGTGAGGGGTCATCATAGTAGTGGGATGTGAGGGGGGATTAGGACTGGAAGTCAACACTTGGGTTGAGGGACCCCTGAGATATGCAATCATGCAGTTATTATATGTTATTGGTATGTGTGGGTCATAGTCCACACAGGTAAAATGACAGTGGTACAGAAGGGGTTTGCTCATGCACCATGTGACATTCAGTAAGCTTGGTCAGTTATGCTCCTTTAATCTGAAGGAATTAATCTGAAGAAAGAGTCAAAGGATGAGATTGATTAAAAAGCTCACAAAGAGACCAGTTACTGTTACATCCATCATGATTCCTGTCTGGTCTCCATTTTCTTCTAACTCCTGATCAAGTAAATCTGTTTGATTGGAAACCTGATCTTGAGATTATTTCCCAGTGGCAAAAATCCTGATTAAAATAACCCATAAACCACCCCCTACCCAAGGTCACCCATTTGCCTTAAAACAAAAGCATCTTTTTGAGGCTTTTATGCCTCTCTCTCATGCATCATACCAATTATAGTGAAAAGGAGTTTATTCTCCTTTACTGTATCTGCACATAGTTTGGTTTTCCCCATTAGTTTAGAAAATTCTTGTTCAGCTACTGCAGGAGTTCCTTGCTTGATAACCTCTTGCTTTTTTCTAGTAACTGTTTGAATTCTAAAGCAGAGGTTGCTACCTCCCACTAACAAATTTGCTTTACCAGCAGTACCAATGAAACCTGCTAAAAAACCCCAAGAGAATGGTTAAGGTTGCATTCTGGATTTTAGCATCCATCTTCTGGTTTACTGAGGAGGTAAAAGATGTGCATGAAGCATATGGATGATGTACTGTTCTGCAAGATGCTGTGACTAGAAGTGCTGAAACACGAGACGCTGACTCAAAGGTGAATTTATATATACACCATTATATTTGTTTGGGTTGGTTCCAAATAATGGTGGAATGAATTTGAAAATCTGCTTTTTCTATCTGGATGAAAGCACAAAAACATTCAAAGCCCATCTTCAGCTTGTCTTCCTCTGGCATTGGCAAATACTCATTTTTTCCAGTTAGAAAACTTCCTGGTGCAGCACAAAGCTCTTGCTATGCAGGAAAACATTCAGCTTCCTCTCTGAACTTGCCCATGGATTTGATGAGAAGAGGAGCAGCTTGATTGTCCTGGTGATCCCATCCTGCTGGACACTCCACCAGATAGTTATGGAAAGCTTCCAAACATAAACCTAATGCTCCCTAGTTGTTTGCCAGCAGCGTGCAGGTGTAGACTCCTTGAATAATTTAGAGAGGTTCTAAGTTACTCTCATTGCAAATGGTTTTGTAAAGGATAACAAGTCATTGGTCTGGTGGGGCCCTAAAATATCCCAGTGTCCCTGAACATGTCTGCTTTCCTTTCCTCTCTGCTAGCAGGGGAACACAAGGCTTTCTTTGCACGTTTCTGCCCAATTTTGTGTTCTGTTAGCAAGCAGAGGTTTATTTTAGCCTATCAGAGGAGGTACACTGATGTCCAGAGGAAGGATACACTCCTTCGAGGCTGTACTGGATTTATTATACTAACCCTGTTTCCCTCTGGAAAATTTGCTTGAAGAAAGACAGCAGCAAGTCAGGTCCCTTGTCATAGTTGTACTTTGTGTTTGCATTGCTCTGTCATGCCTCTAGCCCTCCTGTCTTCTGTTTGTGTATTTAATTGCTCATGTGGTATGCATCCAGTTTTGGACATAGAAATTGAATTTAAAATGTTCAAGCCAGGTGTAATGATGAGATTATTACTAATACCATCAGTGCAGTCCTACTCAGTTTTGTACGTTTAGTGTCTGCAAACATGAAACCCTTTTCTTGCATGAGTCTGAGGATTCATTTGAGGTTTTTAGACCCTGTGCATGTGAGCTTGATACAGATGGTGTGCTGGTGCCAAACTGATGTTTGAACTTGCAGAGTGTGATTGAAGGAGACCTGCTGAGGTTTCAGGGGTTGGCACCATCTGAAATGAAATTTTAGGTCAATCATACATTGTACTTATTTCATGGCAGTAGCTTCAAAATGGAGTAAAGAGCAGTAAAAGCTTTCAGTCAATAAATCTCCGTCAATCAAACAAGTTGGCCTTGGTTTAGTTCTCATCATGATAATGAGTTTTAAAAATTATTAATGACCTATCCTCTTGATTTTCAAACAGCCAGGAGAGCAAACACGGTTCCTGCATGAACAAATTCCCTACGAAACACCTGCAGCTTTCTGTGTTCTGCAGGTTTGAAAATAACCCGAGCAAAAACCCAGCAAAACAACCAGGCTTCCCATCTCAGGGTAAATTGATTCCCAAAGCATGGATTTCAACCATTAGTACCCAAAGGTGATTGAAAAAAAACTCCATGTACGAACAAGTTAGTGTGATACAAGTCTTTGGAAATAGGTGTATTTTGCAGGGCACTTTGGGATATTGAAAACTGATACAGATTTTTAAGACAACTGTCTCCAAAAATCAATACTGAAATATTGTTTTAAGACTTGTTTATTTTTTGCTCTCTGCAAAGCATTTACTGGAAATCTTTTCAGCCTGGGACTGTTCTGTCATTGTTATCCTTGGTGAAAAGCTGTCACAAGGTACTGGAGAGAAAGACAACACAATAAACAGCCCATGGCATATGCTGGAACACAGCAATCCATGAATGACTCCACATATATAAACACCTTCAGTAACACTGGTGGTTTTATTACCTGGGAGGGGAGCTCAGGTGCAAATGCTAATATAGATGTAAAGAAACAGGAAACTAAAAGTCTTGCTTATAAATTCTTTCTTAGGATAAACCAGCAGTTTACTGGAGCCAGCATCTCCTCAGGATCTTCCCTCCACTAATTCTTCAATTTCTTAGTTCTCTCTCTGTTTTTATTACGTAACTTGGATTAGGAACTCAAGGATAAGATAAAAAGGAGAAAAGTTGTGAGGAAAGAGT
>NW_009909510.1:34431-42186 GCF_000696875.1 Nestor notabilis
GAAAATCTTTATCTTGTGTATAAACGATATGATGCAGCTTTGGAGGAACACATTCTCTGCTTTTCTGGTTTGTGTTTTAGACTTCATGAGCTGTGTTGTGTTTGGAGGCAATACATCATTGATAAGGTATAATAGTGACTCGATACCTTTCTGGCACCCTTGGCATACAGTTAGTAACTGAGCTAAAATGTTTAATCAAGAGGTGACAAGAGAATTAGTCCCTGCCCCATTCACCCTGAGCCCCACAAAAGCTGGGAATTATATTTCCAAGTATTATTTCTGCATGTCTGGGGAAGATTCACTCAATCACTCTGAGCAGCACACAGATGGAAGAGCTTTCAAAAGAGACCTGTATATAAATGCATAAAGCAATATTATCTGGTCAAGTGGAAGATCAATTTCTAATTCAATATAAAGCTTTTATCGTAAATAAATACTTCAATTGCAATCATCCCAGTGTCTGGGAATGATCAGTAGCCTCTGGGGATTATATTGACACATATGTTCCCTGTATTAAAAAGTGGCTGAAATATGGGACAGTGCTTGCAATAGGTAATGTAAAAGAAAGCTTTTTATAACAAAGTAAATGAAAGGAGGGTCAGATTCAGGGACAAATAACTATATTATCCCAGGGGAACTGTAATGATTCTTTTGGTTATTTGGTGTAATTTAATTACAAGAAAAGCTGTGTAGAATAACATAGCAGAGCATAACTTTTGTAACAATGAAATAGAAGTGAACTTAAGATGTTTTCTGTGGGCACTCTCTATGCAGGCTCTTTACCATAGACCTGTGCTTAGCTCAGAAGGCCTTATGTCTCCTGGAAAACAGAAGACAATGCTACTTTTTTTGGAGATCATCCTTTTATTTGCAAAAGCTTGTGTTTTGGCAGTGGCATCCTCTGTTCTACCCATTGAATTTGCTTCTCTGGCTTGTGTTTCCCAGGGTGCAGCAGCTCCTTTTGGAGCTACTTGCTGTGCATAAAGACGCTACAGAAAACATGAAGAGTGGAAATCAGAGGAGTGAATGGGAGTGGGGCTGGAAGTGGACACACAGGGGTTAACAGCAGGGAAATGATGCGCATGAAGGACAAGTTAGGTTGAGGGAAGGCTTTGTTCCTGTTCCCAGAACAGCTTACAGTGGTCATGGGGATAGGGGCAGGGTACCACTTCTGCCTGGGAACTAGAGAAAGAGATTCTTGAGAAGGTTTTTCGCTGTATCTGGTGAACCAAAGCTTAAGAGCATCGATTTAAGTATTGCACAGCTTGCTTGTGATGTATGGAGATGTTTCTAACCTATTACAAACACTGTTAACTTGTGTAGCAGAGTTAGCAATAAGAAGTTCATTATGGAAGGCATTTATAAATGCTGCATTTTTTATTGTGGCTGTAGCCTTTGAGAGCACTAGTGTTTTACTGGCAGTTTTCCATTAGGAAAATATTTACAATCTTAATTCTAATATGATTAAGTGCTTTGCTTGGGAATTTTTATGGTCACTAATTAGGTTAATACTGATCATTAGAACACAAATATAATTAATTTCCCATAGTATTAAAATTAATCACATGCTTAAAGCTAAATTAAACCAGTCAACAGTGAGAATGAACAATGGCCTCATTTCTGATTTCACTGCCTTGAGGTTTCCCAAACAAAACCTTCACTTACATTACAGAGAGGGACCACGTGTGTTTCAGTAAGTATCCATCAGTAATAAACTAATTAGAGGGTAAAGAAGAACCAGGACTGACAATTCACAATATGTGAGGGAATTACGTAATCTTTTGGGGGGATGCAGAGAGAATTTGTTTCAACTTCCATGCTTTTATTTCTTCTTTGCTGAACAGAACTGAACAAGGGAGTCTGAAGAGCAAATATCCCTCACCTGTGAAAACATGTTTCCAAACAGGTCCTCTGGGTCTGTTTGCTTCCTCATGCCATTCAAGAGACAACAGCTATCAGGCCAAAGAGGATCATCAAAGCTAAATATCTTTGCTTTAAGACAGTTCCTATCCTGAAGCTTGCTGATCGTTCAGCTTACTAAGACTGGGAAAAGAGGCAAGAACTCAAAAGCCACAGCTTCCCCAGGTCTTCTCCTCCAGGAACCCATATGAGAAAAGCTTTAGAGACCCTTCTTTGCATGTAAGCCTCTCCACGTGATTCTTTCCATTGGAGGTGGGGAAATCACTCCCTGGATTTAATAGAAAATGTAATTAGGGTTAACCTGAATTTAAATAATTGCTCAACTATTAAATAGCTATTAGCATGCCCTATCATTTGCTATAAGAGAAATGAAAATGTATGTCACTGCATCACTCCAGGAGAACACAGACTGGGAGCTGATAATTGTTACTGTAGTTCCCCCCCAATGAGACCCAGGAGGTTTTTGTCCTTGTACTACAAGCCACTGTGTTTGTGGTAGTTTACTGCTGCTAACGGAGAGGTCAAGGTGGGTGTTGGCACAAATATAAAGACATGTTCACTCTGCGTTTGCAAAACAGATTTACTTTCAGTGATGCAAAATGGAATATACCCAGAATCAAAGCTCTGTACATTTGTACATAGTTTTATAGTAACAATCCCATCCTGCTCCTATTAAAGATTCAACATTTTAATGAGCATCGAATGAACAAGAGCTTTTGTCCTGGGCTCTAGAAGTCCACCACAGTCTATAAGAATGTGGTATCATTAAGAATAACTGCAATTAAATGCAGCATCATGTAATTCTTTTGCAAATGGGCTCTCTATGTAAGTACTTGGAAGTTCTAAGTTTGATAACTTTGTCTTCCCAAGGCTGTAAAAGGGTCCCTTAACAGCAGTTTCTCTGGGCTTGCCAGGCATTGAAATTAACTGTAGAAAACTATGAAACAGATGAGTCAAAAGAAAGCAGCACCTAAAGACATAGTGTCTCATGTGCATTGCTTACCTCCAAGAACTGAGTATCAGGTAAATGTAACCCATAAGATTGTTTTCTTTTTTAGATGAAAATACATCAGTTTTAGTAGTTGTACAAAATATTAATCCTAGGAGAAAATTCAGGAGGTAGGTCTAATCCACGACTATTTTTACATGGAGCAGTCCTGGATTTTTTGAACACTGTCACCATATATTGAGAATATGGTTTGATCTTTTTAAAATCACATTTCTTTGAGTGTAGATGAAGTTTCTTTTCTTGGCATTTATTCCCTTGGTGTCAAAACAGAAACTGCAAACATTGGGCTAAAAGAAAAATTACTTCATTTCCCTGCAGCTTCTGTAATTGCCTTTGTGTCCTCCTTGAACCGCTGTTCTGTCACTCCTCAGAGCCAGTCCCTTCCATGAACAGCAGCTCACTGTTCCGAACTCCTCTGCCTACTATGGCAACAAGACCTTAAAACGCAGTGGAAAAACTCTGGTATCTCCAAGTTGCCTGGTAGCAAATAAACTGATTATTTCTCTCCATTCATATTAACAGATTCTGTTCTCGGAGCTTAATTCTGTTCACTGCCCCAAGCAAAAAGGAGAGTGTTCAGCAGAGTGTTTAGCAGAGGTATAATGTGTTGGTGATAAAACCACCCCCGATCCTTTCCCAGGTTGCATAAGTACTCCATGCACACAGCTGCAGCCTTCAGCGTGCAGGAGCTTCAGCGGCAGCTTCCCTTCCCTGAGAGGGGATTTTGCCAGTGGAACAACACTGGCATGGATTCATCAGCCATACGCCTCCTCTCGCTTCCCACGCACCCTTTTGTACTGTCACCATGGAGCAGTGGAGGAGCGCTGCTTCACAGGTCAAAGCCTGGTTAGACTCTGCTGAACAGGCTTCCTAAGTGCTGTTCTCTCCCTGTCCCCAGACAACAGAATCTATTTCTTTGGGCAGAACGTAAGCCAGGTGGAATAATGTGTTTGAAAGTTTGAAAGTCAGATCCTTTGAGGTTTTTTTTTTTGCTTTATGATCTTAATTTATGCACCTATGAAAGTGAAACATGGCTTTTGTCTTTCTCTTCTGGTCTTTTTCCTCTCCAAAACATCGTAAAAAAACCTTAGTATTTTCCAATAATAATTTAAAAATTGGGGGGTTTTAATCAACCCATCAAAAACTGTTCCAGCAATTTTAAAACAAATCATGAGCTCATTTTTTTTCCTTATCAGCTGTATAAGGAATATCTGCTTAAAAACTGTTGATTTGTCTAATGTGGCATAAGCAGCGTGTGGCAGAGGTAGCAATAAAAACACAGCTCTCCAATGCCTGCCCAGCTCTCTATTGAGAAAACTGTCCTTTCTCTCCCTTCAGCTCCTCATCTATTACAGTACACATCTGACAGCCTTTCAAATAAAGGATATGAGTTTCACAGAGCAGGCATGATTCTGATTTAAGAGCTCTGTTTAGGCTGTGCTCTGAATCAGAGAAGACTCCAGTGAAAACAAGCACATACCAGGAAAGCAAAGGTCCATTCCCCATGTGTTTTGGTGCCTTTGGATCAATATGAGCCCATTTAATGAAATGCACTGACATTTTCAAAGCAAACTTCCAGGTTCTGCTGCTTCTGTGCAAGTGGTAGTTTACTGCAGCTTCCACAGGGGACCACGAAAGTCTGTTGGATTTGTATTTTGACTTGTTCCATCTCCCTGTACTGAATCAGGGAGGAAATAGACAGGAGGAAAGTAAGTGGTAATAGATTAACACTACTGAAACAGTCTTTTCCTGTAAGCACACTCTCACAAACAGCAAAACCCTTGTCTAAGCTTTCCAAAATGTTACTCTCAAAGCTGACACTAAAGATGGAAAACATCAGGCAAAGGTTTTAAATTCAGCAAACCTATAGGCAGTTGAAAACAAAATATGATATGTAAAGTTGGGCAACCAAAATAATGGAGTGCTAAAAGGCTCACCTCGTTAGGCAGAAAAGCTCTGTGGTCATTCTCAGGCAGCGATGAAAAATGCTTGCTTTTCCCAAAGCAGAAAGTTTTAGAGGGTTGGCATTTAACTTGATGTTATGGCTCAGACCATTTTTGTATCCAGTGATACATTTATCCCTGGTGTCACTCAGGACTATTCTCTGCCTACTGCACATCAGCACGTAATTGCACACTTTCCATTCAATCACGTATTTCTGGCTCATGTAGGACACAGAGCAGTATGTTATCTTTAAAAAATAAACGTCTGGTCGTTAACTGGGAAGACTCATTTTGCTGCTCTGACTGGTCTGATACAGTTGTAATATGCTGGCTTGAAACAAGCACAGACTTTGAGAAGACTAGTGTATTTTTGTGGCAAAACCTGTGAGTGGGACTTGTACAGCATGGATCTTATTTTGTGTAAAGCTGGATTATCTCTACTCCTTTGGCCTTAATCATATCACGTGGGCATGTAATTCTGCTAAAATTCCCCAGCATAAATACCTGCGGAGAAGGTATAGTTCAGCTAAGGACTTTCAATTCTTGAAACTGTAAATGTCTCCCCAAAATTGTGGAAACTGAGATAGAGACATCCAATGACTTGCTCATGGTCATAGAGCGGGTTAGTGGCAGCAGTGGGGATACCGAGATATGACTCCAACCTTGTGCACTAGATCACAGTTGTCTGGTTGATATCATTGTGTTTTCTGAAAGGGGGGTTTGGTTTTTTTGATTTGTGGGGGTTTGTAGGTCTTTCAAAATCAGATGCTTGTAAATGAAGTTCCTGGCTTAATCAGAAATGTATTTATCACTGACTCTGGCTCACAACCAAGCATACTGTTATTTTTGTAGCAGGACAGCATGTTCTTCTCATTCCAAGGCAAAGTTAATTATGAGTGGCAGGAGAGATGTCGTGATTTTGTTGTTGTGACCAGTTGTCCCCTATTATGTCACTTTTGCAAAATTCGCAAAAGGCAATTAGTTTTCTAACTCTCATTTGGAGTAAAAGCATTGACTCCCGTGAGCTGTAGTTTTAGTATGCTGGTAAGAGGAATCAGTGTAGTTTTATAAAGCTGTGATCAATGGGAAGAAATAATCCTAATGGGCATGTTTTAAACCTAAGGAAGGATAAAAAGGCAAAAAAACCCCCACTGCTTATGCTTCAATAATAATCAGGTACTGAAGCTACACAGTATTTACATTTATACATATGTATATATGTAAATACACGGAATTTACATTTATATATATACATAGCAAGAGTACTTTGTGGTCTGTAACCCATCATGTTGTCAGAATGTAAGCTTTAAGATCTGTTTGCTGTGCTATCATGGCAGCAAAAAGCTTCCACTTGAATACTGGCTTCCTAGACTTAGTCAGATTTGCCTTGACTGAGAGAACTGTGCTCTGTGCCAAGGAAAAGGTCGAGTAGCTCTAGTCATTTGGATGGATTAAATGATGGTGCTGGACTGCTAGACTGAAAATGCTGGGTTTCCACTTGTCTGTGTCTGAGAGCAATGTTAACATATAGCTGAGTGGCAGAGTGTTTCCATGCAACATCAGGTCCCATATGTTATCTCCTCTTACAGTTTGTATATTAATTCATTTACCCTAAGTCTATGAATTTGTGTAAGTTCATTAATGCAGTTTGTATATTAACTCACAGCTCATGAATTGTGAATCTTATCAACTTCAATAGCTAAATGAGTGAGTACTTGTTTCTGTTTCAAACCACAGAGACATGCAATAGAAATCCCAGTGCACTTTCCATAAAAACCCTACTAACCCAAGGGAGCTCAGCCACCAGAGAAACATTGCTGAAGATGAGATCTGTTTGAAAATAACTTCCCTAATGGCTCATGGAAGCAACTTTTCCATAGAGAGAATGAACAAAGCTGAATTGTTTTACAGTGGCGTCATCTTCCATGTTATGAATTGCCTGGTATCGGTGCTATTGTGTTATCCATACCCTGAAATAAAACTTGCGCTGTGTAAGTTTACATCCTAGAGATGTGCCTTACATTTAATTAGTGTAAGAAAAATCTACTCCATTGGATTTTCATGGCTGGGCAAAGTGACCTTAGTACATCTAGAGCACCTAGTAAACTTACTTTTAGGGATACAGAGCCCTGCTTCAGGCAAGACTGCTCCTTAGGCTCATAAAAAGCTTTTAAGCCATTTATCACACCCTGTACCAGGTCCCTGTACACTGTATAGTTCCCAACACTTTCCCAGCAGATCTTTTACCCTTAACTATCTCTTTGTATCATCATAACCTGCCCAATGGCATGCAACATATCGGTAAATGCTGTGAATATACACTCTGATGGACTGCATGTAGCTCTTATATTAGTTGAGACATTCTGAATAGAAAAAAAATCATGTACATAATGACTTAGGACCTCAGAGGCATTTCATGAGACCAAAACAGAAAGCAGGGTCATGCACATGTGGAGATATTCAGGCTGTGCCAACTGACCCCAGAGCCACAGGATGTCCCTGGTCCTGTTTTATTGAGCAGTGTGGTTACAGCTTCTATGTCACTGTTATTTATCTGTGAAATAAAGGAAATCTCATTTCCTTACCTTGCAACAGTGTTGTGGAGATCAATACAATGAAGATGTAACCAAAGGAACTTGACTTTGACTAAATTATTCTATTATGCAAAAAAAGATTAATCTCATTAAGTAATTTAAAAGTGGGCCAGATCCTGCCCTAAACTATAGGGATTTAATTCCAGTAGAGTACTTTCTCTTTTGGAGAGCCACCCAAGCTGCAGTGAAAAGAGAATCAAAGATAAGGCTTGGAAGCAGGTTCAAATAAAATGCAGGACCAAAGACTGACCTACCAAGGACACTAAGTGCGTGTAGAGGAGCAGGAGTG
>NW_009909510.1:42217-51218 GCF_000696875.1 Nestor notabilis
AACCAGCAACAAGAACCAATGACTTTGGGAGAATTGGCAAAGAAAATGGTGGTGGAGAAATACAGCTTTCACTTGGACCACCTCTTGGACTGAAAACAATTTTGGGAGCCAACAAGAATTGCCAAGGCAAAGTAATTGTAGATTGAGATCAGTCGTGGAGAGGTTCCAGATGCGGGGTAACATGTAGCTGGAAAGAATGAAAAGTTTAATACTGAAAAGGGACAAAGAAGGCAGAAAATTAGAAAGCACCATTTTAGGCAGCTGTTCCCTCACAGTTTTAACAATACTGTAATAAAAAACCCTGGAACTGTAACTTGGTTTTTTAGGATATTTGGGGTTTTTAAGTTTTGTAGATTTGTGGGTATTTCTCACATTTCCTTTGAATTTTCCATTACATTTTTTCCCAGAGTTACTTGCACCTCTCTCTCTCTCAGAAAGTGTGCGAGTACAAGATGGACGTGTAATACATCTGAAATTAAACACTGTTTTATTTCAGTGTGTCTACTTGAAGCTTTTTGAAAAACAGAGAAATCATGATATGTCTTTTTGGGAAAAACACTTAGATGGACAAAGTACATTTATGCCAAAGTCAAACGCACATCAAGCAGAAGGAAAGGTTTTAAAGCAGTATGGCTAATGCATTACTGCCCGTGCTTCCATACATTACAAACACACCTCATCCATTCCCCTACCAAGCCAATCCTGCTGTAGTGCCATTATGCCCTGGCAGCTCTGCCTGGTGCCAGCATCCCTGGGGGAATCATATTTACTTACCTTCTGTTCTAGGGTTGGAGCTATTTCTCCACAGAAAACCTCCTCAGTTTAATGTAAGTTTGCAGTGTTTGAATTCCTTATTACCACGGGGGATCGGTAGGAGCAGAGGGTAATTCAGGCTGGAAAGGAATCAAGGAGGTCTGACTAGAATATATATGACTTTGTTTCTTCTAATGGAAGAGGCTGGGTCTTGGGAAAGGAGAAAGCAGGATAGTTTATAGGCTCTTAAACAGCTTGTTTTACATACTTCAGTTGCAAACTAACCTCAGATTAGTTGTAACTGAGGGGGTTTTTTATCATTTCTGCCTCCGTGAAGGCAGAAATGGGTATTTGCATTTCAGAAATCGTTGTGGAAGTTTCTGCTAAATAACAGCCAGGCTGGAAATTGGGTAATTTTCAAAATCACATGCTTCGGCTAGCAAATCTAAAATGGTTTTAATGAACTAATTCAGTAGCTTTTTATTAATTACCTTAAAAGATGTAGGTAAAGCCTGAGTACTGCATACAAATAATACTTTAATTTTGTGATTCTACAGCTCTGCTCTTCTGCAAAATTCTTCATCTTGCTGTAATTGTATAAAGGAGTAACCTTTCAAAGAACCAGGACTACACTTCCAGTTTACATATAATGTGGGTTAGTTATTTGGGTTTTTTTCCACAGAAGGAACTCTTTTAATAGGCAATAGAAATGTTAATCAAAAAAATGTATTTAAATAGCTTCCTGCATTCAACAGTGATTTTAACAATTCTGTCCCCCTTTTTTTTTTTTTTTAGGTTCAGTAGTGTCATTAATGCATCAGTAGAATACTTGTGGTGCTATCAGAATGAATTACATGTTCTGGTAGATATTTTAACAGTAAGAACAGAACATATGTTCAGAAAGAGCATTAAGAACAGCTCTGCTAAGTCCAAAAATCAGAGTAGATCATATGGTGCTGTATACCTTTGGAATATTTGAGATAATTAAAAGGCATGCTAAAGCTTTTTTCAGTAAAAAGCAGCATGAAATTAGATGGATGCAGCCTTTGGAACCCTTATTACTTTCAAAACAATTTTTACAATACTGCTCCTAGGGACTAAATCCAGTGGGAAAGTACTGAGTACTCCACAGACCTGAGCTCTCAGCTGTGCAGGAGCATACACAAAATAAGCCACTGCAATTAGAAAGAAATTAAATGCAGATTATATACTCTGCACAAGCCCCCCAGTAGGAACAGTTAAGGATAGCAGTTCATTCCAGAGAGAGACCCTAAGAGGTCTGGCTGTGGCTACAGCCTTATCCAGTTGCTAAGGGGACAGTGTTCGTCAGGCACTTTCTTTTGTGAACAGATACTGCCATCCTTCTCTAGAGAGCCCAGTTTCTCCTCCTTTGCATGCAGAGCTGTTATACAAAAGTACTCGGTGCAACCCAGAAGTGACAGCTTCAAGCTCACCAGGTTACAGGTGGGAGGGCAGAGAAACAAAGCAGAGGATCGGAGAGTGCACTAAAGGCAATTAGAGGGAGATGAAGAGGGAGAGCAAAGGAAGCTGTTTCATGGCAACGGGAATGACTTTGTCAAGGTTAGCCAAGAACAGCAACTGGGGGTAGATTTGGCCAGGGCTAGTCAATAAAACAGGCCTGGCGCAGATGCTGTATGTAACTAACCCCGTAAACCACTGTGCAGATCTGTTGTCATTTCCCCTTCCTTGGGAAGACATTTAACTCCCTGTGCTGCCACCACCGCCTATGCATGCACTGCTTTTACGAGCTGTCTGGGCCTCAGAGAGGTGAATCTCTCCCACCCTCGTATTCTCAGTGCCAGTTGGTGAGAAATCTACTTTAACACCCTGGCAGAAAAACTTTTGTACTGTTCAAGCAGTTTGAGATTAAAATGTTTTAGTAACCAATACTGTGACTTTAACTCACCTCTGTGTATGCTACAGTTGTACAGCCTGATGCAGCTCAGTCTCCGTTCAAGCCATTTGCAGTCTCTCATCTCTCTCAGATCAGGTCGTGAAGCAAGGTCATTCATTTTGTGCTGGCATGAACCAGACCAGTAGGCTCTGTTAGCATCCTGGATCTTGTTCTTTCTAAAAATAGCCCTCCAGGAGAGCTGGGTTATATCTTCCCATCGCCTTTCAATAGTTTAAGTATGAATAACGGAAATTGAATTTGGTTTTGTTCCATTTTATTACTTTTGATAGGTTTTTGATGAAGATTTAGTCCATTAAAAAAATACACGACTTTCTGAATGGCAGTTTCTTCGTGTAACGTATTTGCCTATTTCCCTCTCATTATATGCTATAGTTCTCTAATTAGAAGTCCACATAACTGTTTTATAAGAAAGTACAGTAATTCCAATCCACTTGTATGGTGGGAGATTCATATGTGATACCTGTCTTTGAAAAAGCAAGGGGGGTTTTGGTTTTAATTTGTATGTTTTGTTTTGCAAGTGTAGCTGAGGGGCTCATTTTTCATACTCTGCTGGAGCTGTGTAGACTGTGGGGCTTTGCAATTTTTAGCCTGATTTCCTAAGCAAACGAGGCATATGTGAACATGATCTCTTTGTCAAATGCTTCTACCTGTCACAGCTGAAGGAAGCTTCGGCTTTGGATCAGTTGGTCAAGTTCATCAAGATCCCAGAAATAATAAGGTTCCTTCTAGTTTCATAGAAACTCACTTCTGCGTAGAGAAAAGACACTGAAATTAGTGCCCCCTTTGAAGAAAAGGCCAGAATGAATCAGTTTTGACAATTCATTTATGTTTTTTGTTCTGCAGCTTTTTGACTGTTCAAAAAGCAAGGGCAAAGCTCTAGAATAATTGCAACACATTCTGTTACCACTGGGGATATAACAGAGGATGTGATGGGCGTGAGCTAAGGATGTCCCACTAGGAGGGATGGAGAAAATTAGTGAAGAACTACATCTGCAGGAAGCCCACTTCATTAGTTCTGCTTCTCATGGAAAAAACAGCATGTCTGCATGGGTTCTGGATGAATGTGGCACAGGGTTTTTTGGCACAGTTTTGGTTTATGATTTCTGTGGCTTGTCTGAGCACACGTGCTTATTGACAGGCACATTTCTTTGGAATTGCACTTACCAGTCCTAGCTGTATCTTCATGATGTTTTGGTTTTGGCAACACAGTGGAATAATGTTTACTTTAGTAATGCAAGCCAGTGCAGTTTTTTATGAGTGTACCAATAAGACTCAGTATCTAATTTATCCATCTCTGAAGTCTGCATGTGACTTGTGGCTAGAATAACCAGGCACTAAAAAACATGTTGTTATTTATGTTTTCAGTTTTTATTTCTGTAGCAGATGCATTGCCCATAGATTAACAGTGAGAAAACATGGACTGTGAAACAATGAAAACAGATTGAGAAACTGAACAGAAACCTTTGCTCTTCGCCTTAGCTCGCAGGAGCTTTTCCAACTCTATCCTAGTTGGAAATCTGACTTGTGGAGTCCCAAATTCAGCAGAAGGAAAGTGCTGCTGGAAATACTCTTTTCCAGTTTCTCAGTCGTTTATTCATGAATGCACAGCTACACACTGAGTGGTATTTGGACAAATCATTTGCTTCATGAGTCGGGTTTATGATCCTGTTCCAACAATTGCAGACTTGATGGTATCTGGTAGATCGCTCTTACCAGATGCAGCTCTGCAACTTCTGTCAGGGGGCCCAGGCTGTCTTTGCTAGCTTTCCAAAACTATGAGAAGCTAAGTAAGAGTCACAGATTATTTACTTAAGTGCCAACAACTTGATAATGCAAACCTTAATATCAAAAGGTCAGGTTTTTAATGTCCTAACAAAGAACGCTTTGTGTGAGAAACTAATCTGAATGGACGTTAAGCTGCAAATCTGATTGGCAGTGTTCACAAAACTGCTGCCAAAAATTCCTAGGGTAAGTTGTAAAGTGATATCCCAAATCAGGGCACAGCGCTTTATTATAGTTCTTAGCCATCTTCTCATCTGCTGGAGCAGTAACATCTTTGGGAGATAGGACTCTGGGAGATGTTTCAGAGGTCGTGTTTTAATTTCAGCATTATGGGTTAGAGCTTTTGAGTTTGTCTGTTTGTCTCTTTGTCTCAACTTCACCACACCTGATTTTTTTGCTTACCTATAAATAATCCATAAGGGTAGAATACCCTAGAACTGCACATCAAACTGCTTCCTTCTGGGACTTTTGTAAGGCTCCTGGTTAAAAACCCACTAAAAATAAACCAAAACCAAACACATACAGAACTTCAGTTTTGTGGGAGTTTTGATCTGTTCTTTCAAATCTGTTTTCATTCCAGACTGAAATACGACCAGAGAAAAGCCACACTCACACACAGGGAGGTGTGGGTGCATTCACAGACACACACACCCCCCTCCCTTTGGAACACCCCATTAAGTGAAACTTCAAGAAAGGACTCAATATTCAAACTGAAAAACTTTACATTGATAAAATCAAGATGGTTCATTTAAATTGCAATATTATGTTAAAATATCATATGAAGTCAAAAGGCTTGAGATTAAAAGCTCTTTTCCTGAAATGAAAGATCTTGCATATGCTCTTCATTTCACCCCCCTCCCCAATGGCATTTCAGTGAAATCATTATGTTTCTGCAAAGCACCTACAGCTGACTGAAATGGCAATATTCCACCAGAAGATTTACATCCAGCTGTTTGAAGCTTTCTTCCACTGTTTGTTTAATTGTGAACTCATTTTGTTCACATTGGAACAATTACAGATAGCTAATCTGTGCAGCATCTTAATTAGTAGGACTTCGACCTTTCTGGTTACAGATAGCCTGTGTCTTCCAGCCCTTCAGTTAGTCTTTTCAGTCATTTATGCTATGGTTTTTATATACTCTCTGTCTTCACCAACATAGTCTCTTTAATCATACCTGGTTTAATACTAAGATTATGGCTAAGGTGGAAGAGAAAATCCAAATAGTTTTGGCATGGATCATGTCTTAAATGTGCAAAGAATCAATTTACAGCAAGGATCAGAGAACACAGAACTGTGAGGTAACCTCATATAAAATATTTGCTGCTTTTGAGAAAAATCAGTGCAGAGTTCTACTCAGAAAAAGCAAATAATTTTATAGAACAAACATACACAAAAATGTATATAAACAAACTAAGAGATATTAAACCGACTTGGTCTTAAAATGGAATGATTTCCCTTTATATATATATATATACATATATATACATAAAGAAGTGGTACATGTTCCATCCCTGGCAGTGTTCAAGACCATGCTGGACAGAGCCTTGGATGACATGGTCTGGTGTCAGGTGTGCCTGTCAATGTCAGGGGGTTTGAAGAGAGATGATCTTAAGATCCTTGCCAACCCAAACCATTCCATGATTCTAGGATTATATATATATAACTATATCATATCTTGTACACATATTCTTCTACTGTACTTGTTTTCCCAGTAACTGAGACTCTCATGATCTTTAATATATTTCTCTTCCTATGGCCCTCAAAGTTTGCAGCAGCTTTCAATTTCAATTGCCAAACTGGCTTCGCATCAGTGCAGTGGGAGAAGTTTCTCCTGTGTAGATAGTTTGTTGAAAACTTTAGGGCTTAGGGGATAAAATTTATCCAGTGCATGTCAGTTAGTTGTATTGCTATTGGCAAATCTGCTGTCAAAAGGGGCAACAGTTCTTCCCTTTGTCAGGAAGATCTTGTTAACCTGTGAATAGTTTGTACGTTACTGAATTATCACTTAAGGTCTCGTGTTGAGCTGCAGTCACGTTTGTGCGCAGCTGTCTGCAAATGGCAGACTCGTAGGATCACATGTAAATGCTTTCAGCAGAATGAATTGCCCGTTGGATTTAGTAGAAAGCCTATGACACATCCAAACTGATCAGCTGCACTCCTTTTATGCAGGGAAAGGATGAAGCTATAGCTCACACTGTCACAATTATACCATGGGAACAAAACAAAAATAGTCGAGATTTGGAAGTTTGTTCAAGATTTGTCCCTCCTGGTAACGTTGAAAACTGAGGCTCTTCTGGTGGTGGGCAGGAGTATCTGGTGTTTGAATAAAGCTTAGACATTTTAAACATGTGCTTGTGAAACTAAAGCACAAATAGAACTGATCTGATTCAGCATAGCTCTGAAAAGTCGTGTTTTGGTTCCTCATACATATTTTTCATACCATTTCTTTCTCGATGTGGAACCATGTTTGCTCCTCATGTCCTAAACCTGTTTTTCCAAACTGAGCAAATCACTCCTTTGGTAGAAAAGAAACGTGTTTCTTTAGTGTTTTGAAAACAAAAAGCCTGGACAAAGAGTTCCAATCGTAATGTCACTACTTCACAAACATATTCACTCCTCACCCTCAAAAAGAGTTTGTCCGATGATACAAACTTCTGCATCCCACTATGTTAATTGCATACATGAATCACAGACATGTGATGACATGTGAGACTCTCCGAAAATTTTAGATTACTTCTTAAACATCTCACAAACTGAATCCCAGATTCTGTATGGGTGGATGCCTGTGCCCTGGCAAGTTTTGCTAACATCAGTGCCTCGTAGTTCCTCCGTATGGGGATGCTGCCAAGAGCAGGGGGAGAAATAAAATAAAATAAAATAAAAAGTAATAATAATAAAGAAAGAGAAGAATAACAACTCTAACTATGTAGTTGATCCCACAGGAGCCTTTATTCCCGTGCTCAATACAGAAATATCATCAGAAAGATGGCTATCGAGACAATTTGTACAGAAAACTCCAGGGCTGAAACACCTTCTAGGAATGAATGGAAAATCATCGGCGTAGCTGAGGTAAATGTCAGTGCTGACACAGAGAAATGTATTTACCATTAAGCTCTGCTGACATTTTCTCTTTTAAGATCCTTTTTACAGTTGCTTCTTGTCTGGACAAATGTCTGTCATTTGGGACCTGTGTTTTCCAAGATGGCCATTTTGCTCAAGCAGGCTTTGCTTTTAAACTCCTCACTTCTTCTAACTGAGGTGAGGAATGAAACTGAGACAAGACATTGATTTTTCCATGTGACAGAGTATTTCTGAAGGCTGCTAGACTAAAGGAGATTAATGCTTCCGGGATTTGAACAGTGACTTAACATTTGGCAGAAAGATTATATTGGTACCAAAGTTATTCTCCTGATGACCTTGTGAGAATGTTCATGTGTTTGGCAGTCCATACATGTCCAAAAAGCCTATTTGCATGTACTAACAGGTCTGGTTTCCTTACAGCTTCAAATGCTACCCGGACTTTCCTACACAGCAACAGAATTTTACACACATCCTCTTTGCTCACCGTGCTGCTGGTTTTGCATGGAGCTTCTGGGAGGGGAGGAGGAGAGTGCTGGAAACTGTCCTCCAGGCCGCCAGGGCAGGAGAGGCTGGTCTGAGTGCAAGAGAGCTGAGGAAAAGGTATGGAAGGGACAGTAAGGACCTGTGGGACAGAGGAAAGAGTAGCAGCAGAGGCAGGACCTGAGGGTTGGAGAAGAGTGAGCGGAGGTGTAGCCACAGGAAAGTGCCTGCCATAGCCAAGTTTCAACTAGAAAACACCCGCCCTCCCCCCCAAAAAATCCGCTGTATAAAGTACTGCAGATTCATTAATCCCTCCTCATTTCTTCAAATCTCTTTTAGCACTAAATTCTCTTTAAGAGTTTTTTGAAGGCTGCTATAAATTTGAAGGTGTTAAACCCTTCTGAAGATACATACAGTGCTTGTGTGTGTGGCTCCATGTGACAGGTTATTTCAGTTTTACACCCCCAAAACTATAGGAAACCGGCCGCTACGGTTACAGAATGTTACGGTTAGAAATGGAGGCCACCAAACCTGAGATTTATGGTGTCTTTATTCACCACAGGGTCCTGATTCACTCTCAAATGCCAACTGTCTTGTGCAAGAGTCAGCCGTACCATGGGAGGAAGAAAGAGTCTGTGACTGTGCAGCAGCATCGTGTTGTGATGTGCTATGGAGCAAGTGAAGGCTACAAGGGTAATTTTAATGATAATATTTTCTGTCTTTCTGCTGCTTTACTTAATAAAACTGAGACGTATCCTGGGCTGCATCCAAAGGAGTGTGAGCAGCAGGTTGAGGGATGTGATCCTGCCCCTCTGCTCTGCTCTGGTGAGACCCTACTGGAGGTACTGTGTGGAGTCCTCAGTACAGGAAAGACATGGAGCTGTAGGAGAGGGACCAGAGGAGGACCACAGAAATGACCATAGGGATGGAGCAGCTCTCTGAGAGAGTTGGGGTTGTTCAGCCTGGGGA
>NW_009909511.1:0-41720 GCF_000696875.1 Nestor notabilis
CCCGAGCGGAGCGCCTGCGGCCTGCCGGGCCGTCTGGTTGTCAACTGCTCCTCGGGGCGAATGCTTCTGAAACAGGGTCTCTGGTTCACCCTAGGGAAGAACAGAAAACAGCCGGGACAGAGAGCCTGTGTCGCAGTCAGTATAAAATGGGTTATTTTTCCCTCATGGCTGCTAAATGTGGTCCTGTGGTTGGCTCCAGACAGAGGGATGTAAGTTACCTGGTTTGAGAAAAATAGGAACTGTGGGGGTTTTACCAAACCAAAACCACCGTTGTTTTATTTTATTTTTTTTTTTTTAATTTCTTTTTATTGGAGCAAACAGGAAAATGCTTCTCCCTCCCAAAAGAGGTTTGTGGCTGGGGGGGTGGCTGCGGGATCCACTTGGGCTCCAGACGTAAAATAGAGACATAACAGGTGCTGGATGGCAGTGCTCCTGTGAGCAGCCGACTGTGGCTTCTGCCGTCTGTGCTTGGCACGGCCGTAAGCTGAGATATTTCAGGCTAGCACAGCCATTACTACATAGTGCATGGAGCTGTGCAGCTTCACTGCTTGGTGAAGTTCCACCTTGCATGTTCCTCCTTGACCTGCCTTACTGGCTTTGCCTGTTTCCCTTACCCCTGCTCAGGAAGCAGATGGTGATGTTAGGAGGGGTGGAAAGGCCCTTGTTTATCCACTAGATCCCTACCTGGTGAAACATGCTTTCCTTTTGCGGACAACTAGCAGCATTTCATCAGCTAGTTGTGGCAGTGCAGAGTGTTTCAGAACAGCCAGGTGATTCAGCAGAGGTGTGTATCACGTACTCAGATTGTGTTGTATTTGGAAACACATGTTTGTACCATAAACCAGCTTAGGTTCTCTGGGTACAAAGAAAGTGCCTGGGTGATTTTACTCTTGAATTGACCAAAACTTATTTCTAACTCACCTTTAATCGAAAAAGTTTGTCCAATGTAAAGTCCTTGCCTTTAACAACCTTGTTGATTAAATTATCTTTGATCTATTTTTTGATGCATCTTTGATCTAAATTGTCTTTTGATCTATTAAATGCCAGGCTTAGAGCAGCTTTTTCTTCTAACAAATGGTTTGAATGGTCTGCAGTACTTCACATTAACTCCACCACCCTGAGTAAAAAATTCTCCACAGAGTTTGCAGGTGAATGTATATGATGCAGTAGTATCTCCCAAAAATCCAACTCTATACTTTATGGGCTGGAATAATATCCAGTTGGGTTTTATCTAGTCTAGGAAAAGACAAGCAATGGTTTATTTCCTTATAGAGAGATTTAAGAGGTTAAGATTAGTGATAAAGATTTTGTATCTTTTTACTTTGTTTTTACATTTCAGCAGTTCCTATTCCACTGAAAAATCTCAGATATTGCTAGTTGGCTTTTGAGGTGTGTCCATTCCTGAAAAAATTGCAGTATTTTTTCTTGAGATGCTTTCAGTAAATGGCATTTGGGCAGAGGTAACTTTGGCTTGGCTGCTGAATCATCTCACAAGAGAAGTCATCTGTAGTAAAATGTTTCACCAATACAGCTGAATCTTTCCAAGTCATTTATTCTTTCTTAAGTCTCAAAAACTGGTAACAGATACACAATTTTCATAATTACCACAGTAAGTTTGGGAGCAAACCAAACTACCAACAGAAAACAAGAGAATGTGGTAACATGTGGTTAGTAAGGGGGGAAAAAGTTTGAGAGACTGGTAAATGACATAGTGTCTGGAAGGTTTGGGGCAGGAAGAGGAGGAGAATGTGAGAGGAGATGGAGAGACCATATGCAGGGCCTTAACGCTTGAATTGCTGAACCTGGAGAATCTAAGGCATGTTTGCATTGTAGTTCAGTCATTAAATAATGCACGAGGGTTTATCTCACATGGCCAGTTGCAGCGCTGGCCTGGTAGTCCAAGAATGGAATAAATACTCAATGCGTAAACCTAAACATATGTAAAATAGGTAAATACAGCCTTAAACACAGAGTTTCTCATTCTTTATGTATGTGTAGGTGTGGATAAAGTCTTACATATGCAGAAACTATTAAACCCCAAATTGTTTAGCTAACTCCTAAAAAACCGACTGGGGAGGGGAGGGGAACCAAAAAAATAAAGGATCTGGTTTAACTGATTCTGGTATGAGTAAGGGAGGAAAGAAGGTTCTTCTTTTTTTCCTGTTTCCTCTAGTTATAAAAATTACAGTGATTACACATCATAAAGCCTATCTGTAATAAAACGCATCAGCTGGCCAAGGTTTTCATCGCTCACTCAATAATCCATTAATACAGCAACGCTGCCCAGGCATCTTTATAATACCAACTCGGAGGTAATTTTAATCAGCTAGACCAGCTGGTATTTAACAGCAGCTGCTGGAGACGCCACAAATATACTCAATAGCTGACATCTTTATTTGCAGTTTTTCAAGGGGAGAAGAGATCCTCCTGTGGTTACTTATATTAAGCTTTTTTTTTCTTTTTTTTTTAATGTAAGTATTGGTACTGGAGGGTAATACCTGAATGAAAGAGGGAATAGAGTTAACATAAAAAATAAAAAACATATTCTTGGAGTCAGAGGGCTTTTTCATAAAGTCGTCTTCATAAATGAACCAAAAAATGAAGCATAGATGCTGGCTTTGTTGGAGTTTAGAACCTTTTCCTGGTACATTTACACTAATCTCACGCATGGCATGGCATGCAGCATGAAATGTACTCTGCAGCACTGCATTGCCCTGTCTTACTGGAGCTTTTCTGTCTCTCCATGATATAAATATGTGATAAATAGTGCTCTCGGTAGAAAAAAGTGGTTCTGGCTCACATGTGTTCGGTTTTAACTGACATGTACTTCTTTTGTCCTCAGTTTTGGCTCAGAGCGTCTGCATGCAGGAGTGTGTATATATCTATGCTTAAAGACAGGGGTGTTTGTGTATAAATAATACACAATATGTTTATTTGTACTTCTCATCTCTTATAAGGCTAGAGATGAATTCAGCAACTGAATAAAGTGCCACGCTTTGCAGCAGTAAATGTGGAATACTGTTTCGCATTGGGTTTGGGGGGGGGAACAAGCAGAGGCAACATGAAGTTAACAGTCACAAACACATTATAAATAAAAATTTAATTACACTTGGGGGAGCTTGGCTTACAAAGCTCACAAATCCATAATGGAACTTGCTAGTAATAAAGGCCTGATCTGTTTGTTAAACTCCAATATTCCTGTCCTTCTGTATCTTTTATATAAAACTTCCGTGTCTGCATTGATTACCCATTGCAAAAAAGACTGACTTCACTGTTAAACAGTTTTTTTCTGTCAGATACCAAATGCTGTATTTCTTTATTAAGAAAATAGTTGTGACTCTTAGGTAGGGCAGGGGAGGTGCCATGAGAAGTGTAAGTATGTCTATTTTTGTTGACTATTTGTAGTATGTCATTGTGGATGAGGTCTCTGTTTAATATGAATTTGACTTTATGGAAGTAGGTTTTTGTTTATGTATGAACAAATTCAAAGGTAACAGCTTCTTTGTAATGAAGACTTTTTTTAAGTGCAAGTAATAGTTTAAGCAGTTACGAATGTGGAAGAATATACAGTATTATTTAACTTGTTAGAAGCGCAAGTGTTCGTAGGGCCGTTACAGTGAAAAGTAGTTTTAATTTTTCTTCTTTCCTTTAAATTCAGAGTCTCATCGCTGAAAGAAGTTGGTGGCGAACAGGAACAATCCTGAGTACATACATATAAATCCTTAAGCAAATTTGGGGCTATAGTAGTCATTTGCAGGTACTCATTTGTTAGTCCCAGTGAGTTACCTCTCTGTAGTCAAACAGGGATCTGCCCGAGACTGTGATTGACTACTTCAAATTAAAATCCAGTGACAGAATGGATTACTGAGGTTGCAATTTGACTAAAAAATACTTAGCAAGCATGTTTTCTCTTATTTGTAGTGAAAACAGCCTGTTGAAGTTTGTTCAGTGTGTTTGACAACAGACAGTTTGATATATTGCTGGGCACAGCAGTAGGTTGGACTTGAGTGGTATTAGCTTTCACTGTTTTGATTAATGGTAATTGTTTCAATGAAAAGACATGTTTTACGTACAACTCATAGTTCTGGAAAACAGAAGTCAACTTGCAAGATCAGTAATTACTGTTCTGAGTTAGCATATAAAAAAAGCTTGGAGAACATGCAGGCAAATCACAGTAGGGTTTGGTGGTTTTTTGTATGTCTGTTTATTTTGTATGGGATTGCATTTTGCATTTTGTAGCTTTTATACACTGCTTCTTGTCTGTGAAAATAAATCTTAGGTTTTATCTCTTCTTGAATGCTGCAGTGTGCTTTAAGATATATTTCTGAATTTCACATTGAGTTTCAATCTTGGTACAGTGAGATATTTTTCCTGTGATTTCAGTCATCAGTAACAATAACAAAAGGTCAATCTGGAGACTCCCCCTATCTCCTCGTGTCCCCACATGGTCCTGAAGGGAAGCAAATTTTATCTGTTCATCTTTAAAATCTGTTTTCTCTGTTTAGAAAAACACTGCCTTCTTCCACTCTCTGAATGAATTGTCTAGTTTTCCTGACATAGTACTTTCTTTTTTTTTTTTTTAATAAATATTTTATTTTCAGTGTATCCTCAGGAAAAGGAAAATAGCTGATTATTTTTGTATTTAGGTAAATGAAAGATTGCAATGATGTGTTTAGATGTAAGCCAATACCAGCGTAGTAAAGGATGTCAACTATTATTACTAATACCATCTTTCATTTATATAGTGCTTTCATCCTAAAAGATTCTGGTTTCTAGAAAATGTAGATTTAAGCCAAAAACACAATTAAAAATATATCTTCTTGTCCCTGTATGTTAGCTTCGAAGTATTGTTTGTCAGTTTAGCAGACAGTACCAAAATATCGTTCTTTTGCTTTGCAGATGCAAAAATGTACCATGAAATGAATATGCTAAAAGTACTGTTAAACCATCTCTAGAAGAAGAGAAAATTGGTTTTATAGGTTCCTCGTTTTATGACATGCTTTCTTCTCAGATTTTAATATTTTGCAACACGTTCTGAAAGAAGAAATGAATAGATAGTGGTTTTCTATATCTGAAACATGTAGGGGCATCACAACCTACCTGAATTGTTCCCTAGACAGTATTAAAAAGAAAGCAGTAATATCTAAATTGTAGAGGGAGGCAACTAGATTTCTAAGTGTGGTGCCAATGTTTGTAGTCAACAATGAGACATAAAAAAAATTGTAGCCCATGTTGATAACAGCAGGGTTTGAGGTTTGTATTATTAGAGCTTGCCTAAAAGTATTAACACACAACTCATGTATAGCCTTTATATAAGCTATGCTCTATTATATATTTTGGGGGAAAATAAAAATCTGTAAAGCATGAAATTGTGGTGTTACAAAACGATTATTTCTAAAAGTGAATTATCTCGTCTCATAGTAGTACTAGCTTGGATTGCTATGTTAGATGTCAAGTGGTTTATTTCTGCGCAAAATACAAATTAATAAGTGTACATTTTAATACTTACCTAAACCAGGGACAAGAAAATAAATACTACTTTATATTTACCTTGCAGTTAACAGCCATGTGTCATTGTGGCATCTTTTATGGAAAGGAACTTTATTTAAGTAGCATAAACTTGTTGGATGGGCTTCAATTAAATGATGATTTGTTAATGCAAATGTGTAGCGAATGACTGGTAGTACATCTGTCTCTTCATCCATAGGCCATTACTGTGCAGCATTAGCACATGATTGTAAAAAACTGGAAATCATTATATGCAGGTAGTACATATTCAATCAACTCTGACCTTATGTCTCCGATGAAATAAAAAAAAAAAAAAAAAAAGGATGCAATGTAAATGATATTTAATCTGAACAAAAAAAAGGGGGAGAGAATCTTTGAATATCTGCATTTCAAGCTGTTAGATGATGTGAGGTGACTGCTGTTTGGGATTGATTGTTATTGGTAGCCCCAGTGGGGAACAGCCAGCACATTAATCCTCTCCTACTCCTCCCTCATGCTCCTCCAATCCAAATAGTATTTTTGTTTATATTAGGAAATAAATACTGTTCTGTTTATTTTAAAATTCCTTTTTTTTTTCTTTTTGTTTTTGCACCTCTCTCTTGGAGATTGAAAGGAAGAAGCTCTGTATTGATGACCAGTGTTAGCCAGTTAAGCAGGCAGTGACAATTAATACAACAAAAAATCGTACAATTAACTTCAGCTCCATAAGTGTCTAATGAGCCATTTGTCAGTCTTTTGGTGAAATAAACTACTCTATCTTAATTCTCCACTCTTGCAGCAAATAAATAGAAGTTATGAAACACCCGGCACCAATAAAATATAATTTATTTTGCAGGGCATGGCAGAACTCCTTACATATCTAAAATGAGCATGTTATTTACAAACGACTTGTGATACTAATATAAAAAAGGATTTCAGTGTTAACTGCTTTCGTTCTGCAGTAGATGTGTTTTCTTCCTGATTTGTTTAATCATTTAAATGTATAATTACTCCTAAAGGCATGTGAGTCAAAATGACTTCTCCTGACGTGACTAACTCATAAAGCCAAAACCTAAGAGAGGACCCTGGGAAACGCCAGGGATCGGCAAGCTGCAGCCAAAACCACTGCTGGTGTCCGGAAGGACAACATAAAGTGTTTCCAGTTGGTGGAAACTGCATCCTTGCGGTTGCCTCTCTGACCCTGCTGGCCTGGCCAGTGGTACAATACCCTCTCACACAGAAGCACCACGGTGGCAACTGGTGTTGACAGAGGTGGAGCCAATGCGGTTGGGCTGAAAGAAGCTCCTCATCTGGGCCCCTGTGATGGGTCTGTGATAGCTCCCCTAGCTCCTCGTTTCTCGTCTCTGCCAGACCTCACCAGAGGTGGGCAGGGGAGGTGGTGCGGAGTGTATTATGAGGTACCTAAGAAAGGCTGTCCGCAGAACCTTTTATTGTGCAGAGCAGGGCTATTGTGCTTTCCTTCCCCATTCAGTTAGACTATAATGTAAACTGGTGAAAATATTTCAGAGTTCTTCCTTGCTCATAATTTTAACAAAAGTTAAAATCTGACTCTGGTTCAGTTTTGTGATGTCTTTTGGCCATCTGTCTTCCCAGGCTGGTTTTAAAGCTGCCAGTTACTTGGTATTTAAAAAAAAAAAAAAGAAAAAGACAGAAAGAAGAGTTCAGGACAGAGTGTGATGTGTGGACAGAGCTCAGTTGCTGGGTCTCAGAGAGGAAGAGGTATTTCAAATGGCAGAAGCCACAGAAGAGACAACTCTTACTAAGAAGGCAAGGGTAGAGGAATGTGATAGCTGATGGTAGGTGGATATATGAGGAGAGAACGAGGAGGGAGTATCAGTGTGAATGTAGAAGGGGCTACCTTCACTGAACTAGGCTTGAAAAAAGCCTGACATTTTTTTGTCAGGTTGAAATACATGCTTAGATGAGTTCCATTGCTTCCAGGTGGAGAGGTGTTGCATAGGGGAAAGTAACTACATTTGGACATCCGGTAAACTGGTTTGGGAAACTGAGGCAGTAGCTTTCAAAGATAGATACAGTGTTTCGCTATCATGTTAATTTCATGATGGTAGTTTATTATACTCAGATGCTTTTTACAAATACAATAAGCCCAGTTCACACAAATGTTGAACAAAAAGACTCATAACTAAAGTGTTCCCAAAAAATTGTGAACAGACACTAAACTGGTAATAGACAAAGCTGGCACAAACCGTTCAAGAATTTGCTGTAAGTAGGAAGTCAGCATTTCTGGGGGATCAGGTGAAACAGTTGAAGAGTTTCTTCAGCAAGAGGAATGGGAGAAAGGTGTCCGTGGGGGGAAATAAAATGTTTAAGTTGCAGTTTATAGAGGAGATTTTAAGAGATCTTTTGTATCCCCACACAGTTTTGAGCTAATGTAAGAAGTTTGTTCTGATCATGCTCTTAACTGAAAAGGTGAAACCCTAATTTGTTGCATTTTGCTGGTTTTAATCATACTTTTTTGAAGCCGTTTCAGGCAGTTACTTCTGGTTTCCTCATGGAAAAACCCACATCCTGAAAAAATATTTCAACTGTAGTGCTTATGTTAGCAGTTCTTCTCAGTGGTCAATGTCTTAATATCAATCATCAGTCCATGGTCTAATGTGTTTGTTTGGCAGCCAGGTTTTAGGACTGCACTATGTGTTTACGCACACAGAAAGTGGATTCAGATTCTTTTTTCCTTTACTTTTCAGTTGTCTTCTGGGAGTAGTATTTTCAGAGCATGGACCTTCAGTCTTGAAAGATTTTGGTATATCTTCCTGAGCAACGCAGATAGTTTAAGGATACTATCCTGGATAATATACTGAGGTTTCCCTTAAAATGGTTATGTTATAATATTTCATTCTTTGCCTAACTGTCTCAATATATAGTTTACTGTTCTAACATTTGCAAATGGCAACTGGAAAGATTTTTCATGATGCCTGCCATACATGGTACAGTATTTGCCCTAGCAAATAATGTAACTGTGGTCAAAATTCAACTTCTGCTGCAAACAACCATTTTCACTGGTCCTTCACTCCAAGGCATCTCCTTTGGACTCTTTTGTTCATAACCCAAACTTTAAAGGAAAGTTGCAACTGGTATTAGAAGAATAGCAGACAATTGTAATCATATTTACAGACTCAACTAAATGATGAAATATATTTATGCTCTAGAATTATTTTGGTATTTGTGTAAAACGCAAATTCTACCAACTGTCGGTCCTTGAGACTCCGGATAGACTTGAATAAGGACTGGTCACATAAATCCTCTGAGAACTTAGAATTTGCAGTTTATTGGCATTCAAAAAACTAAGTGCAGAGTATTCTGACAGATTTTTTGCAGGGGCTTAAAAACTCAAAAATAATTTTCCCTCTGAATACAGTTTTATATTATAAATTGTCACTAGGTGGCAATATTAGTGATGTCTGTCCACCCAGCCAGATGAGACACAAGTGGTAAAATACAGGTGAAGAGGGCAGAAGAAAAGGGAACTATTGTTTTTTACTTCCCTATGAAGTTCAATAACAGGATTAAAGTAAGTCACAACATCTAGAAGCCACCAACCTTATAAGCTGTCTAAAAGACAAATGCTATCAGGTAGCCTGGTAACATATGTCTAAGATATCTCTTTCCTATAAAAGATAGGAAAGTGTTGATGCCATTTACAGCTAGTAGCAAGACCTCATCTGAAATGCCAGATAAATTTCTGGTTAACTATTCAAAGAAGGATGAATCCAACCTGCTAAAGTATAGCTGCTAGCATCTGTCTTTCCCACTCTTCTGATCATCATAATTTTTCAAGAGGAGCTTAAGAGAATTTAACTTTTATAGTCAAGTCAAACAGAAGGTGAGAGGATACAGTTGGTCTCTAGAACAGTGTCGAGGAATAAATACCGGGGAAGAAAGTGAGTGAGTTAAAGTTGTCAAAAGCAAAATGTTGCAAAATAGCCTCAAATTTATGTATTGAGTATCAGAAGGTTGTAAGGGGGCTGTAATTCTTCCTACCTCATGTAGGAGTGAGGTTCTGGAGCTATGTGTTGAATAGAAGAACAAGAAACAGAAGTACGAGATGAATCTTGATAAAAAACAAACATGTAATACATTAACTCACAATTACAGGGAAGTGAACTAAATGACATGGGGCTGTCTTTCAGTCCTAAACACAGCTTCTGTCTCCTGACCACAGGATGTCCAGTATTAATCCAGGTGTAGCATTTTCACTGGGCAGTCTTATCAAATGGCCTTAATGTTTATACCTGTAAATGGTAGCATTTCCTTAATGATGAATGATTCTTAAAGATGAGAAACAGCATTCATTGGTTACTGATAAAATTCTCTCTTAGTCTTAAAGGTGTTATTGCTGGGTTTTTACCCAGGAAAATCTCTTCAGCTGCATATTATTTCTTCCGGAAAAATTGTGGTTTTTCCACTCTAAATGATAAGATTCCATTTCTTATTTACACTTAATTCAGAAATAGGCATTCTGTGAAGTGCTTATTTTTAAGAATCCCCACAGTATTTGGGAGCTTTCTGTGTTTTCATAAGCAATAAAGTTATAATGGGGTTACAGGATCACACTGAATCTGTGCTAAGGCATCTGCTAAAACTTTCTAGCAAAGCCTAATAAAGCCCTGCCCCATTTGTGACATACCAAATCACATTCTCCTTGCCTGGTCTGACAACCACAGCTCTTAAACAGCTGCTGGGGTAATTTGCATAAAGGAGATTGTAAATGTCTCATCAGAACGCATGCAGCGCAATCCACCCCAAAACCACTGCCTGAACACCAGGAAAAGAAGATTGTAGTCATAAAAATTGTGGCGCTCATGATTTTAGATTATGGTCTCCACAGTCTTGCAGCTTTTGCAAATACCAAGCTTTTGTTTTACAAAAAAAAAGGAAAAAGGAAAGTTTCCTTTACCGATACAAAACAATACAAACAGATGCAGTGTTGCTCTCTTGACTCAGTCTAGCAGAAAATTGACTTTAGCAGCTAAGGTACGTGCTGACCCGTCCTCAGTTCTTCACCCCAATGATAAGTGAATTGATCCAGTTTAAACCATTTAACATAACATTAGTAAAACCAAATTATTTTAATGGTAGTGAAAGGAAAACAAAGAAAATGCAAAATAAAGAGTGCAATACAGAGGATTCAACAAAGAGTAAAAAATGCAGAAGTTAATACAATATGTTAATTGTGTGCATGCATCTGCTGTGTTTTATCATGCATATTTTAATAGAAATTAGTGTTAAAATTATGCATATTTCGATAAAAATCAGAACTAAAGGAGATGTACATGCAGAAGTAGGGTTTCACAGTGTGACAGGAATTAGGTGTATGCATTTCCTGAGTTTTAACTGTTACTTCAAATTTTTGCTTTGAAGCATCATTCTTCTTTGCTTTGAATGAATTATACTGGAGTAGTTTGGCATGGTAATGAAACTCATTGTTGTAACTATACACAGAAAAGCCATTCAGCTCCACAAATTTAGTGTCTGCATCAGTTAAAGCCTCTACTAGCTCATTGATTCTGTACTCTACCCAATTTGTGGTGCAGACAGAGGCTTATTCGCCTGGTACCTCCTTGGTTAAAAGACCTCCTCTAGCCTCAGTTCATGGGAACATATGTCATGCTTGCAGCTACACCAGTCTCATTTGCATCATCATCAATAAGTATGAAATTGCTTATAGTAAGGAACATATTGTTGTCATCCTCCTTTCACTCTACTTCTTAACCATACGGGTGCATAAGTTTATTAACACCCAAGTCACCTATATCTTTGCCATTAAGAGTTTGCTTACTATCTCAGTAAATCTGCATTTCACATCATTAATAATTTTGCATATATCTGTGCAATGGCACAACTGACAGCAATTGGTTCGATGCCTTTGAGTTTTAATACTCATCAACATTAAATTGAAGGGGATTTGTAGTCAAAAGGTTATACAAGGGGCATAACCTCAAAAATTTAATGAACCATTTTGCCTTCTGTAAATGCCAACTGGTTTAGAAAAAGTTTATCAAATCCCTTCAAAGATTTGGTTTGACCCTTTGTGTAGCAGGATGTCTAGTTTTAAGGCAGTGATGGTAAATCAGTTGTTTGAGTGCAAGTTCAGCATGAGTAAAGGCCTTGTCTGGCCGACACAATAAAAAGATACTGTTAAAATAAATTTATCATTAGTTTAACAGGACTTCAAGAAGTTTTCTGAGTCACTGGGGAAAAAATGCTTCTATACTACATCTCTTGGCTAGTATTACTGACCAAATATGAGAAATATATACCTGAAGGTATATGCTTCATTTACTCATACCAGTAATTGAACAGTTCACAGTGGTGTGGTTGGCTAATAATGTAGCAAAACAAGCTGTGTAAGTAGTAATAAAACCTTTCATTTATGCAACCATTATGGTTGAAAAAGTATGAAGGCTTTCCCGCACACAAGCTTTTCTTCATCTCTGAACTAGACCTACCAAACTGCAAACCTAAGTTTGAGTTAAGATCATTTCTCTGGGTTTAATTAGCAAGTTATCAGCCAGTGAATCTGAAAGGTATCTGATATATGTGGACTAGAGGTTTGTTGGTAGAGGATTCAAGATGGGTTTTGACTAGGGATAGAAATAATGTACAGATTTTTGAAATGTAGGTTTAGAGAAAGTGCAGTGTGCCATAAAACTGGTGTCTTTTAGTTCTTGGGTTTGTTGGGTGGTTTGGGTTTTTTTTCATTTATTTATTTTTTACTTCTAAACTTGATAATGTCTCCAAAATAACATCTCTGCATTCTACCAACCAGCTTTAAAAGGCCTCTTTGCCAGCAGAAGAGTTGTATCTTACACTGTGCACCACCCTAGCCTCAGATATGGAGTTTCTTCCTTTCCTGATGTGTGTATGTAAAATTTGTATTTCTGAAGGACACATTCAGAATCAGAAATTGTGTCATTTTGTTGTTTTTTGATGCTGATAGGTTAACTGATAAATACTGCCCTTACTTATCCAAGGCAGTGCTAAGAGGAGAATATCCTTTATATGTATGAATCTCAGCCTCTGTGTTTGATGTTGTGAAAACCCCATTATTTTATATATCATATTCATTAAATACAATAGCTATTGTTCATAATTGTTTTATCACAATATTAAAATGCTGCTTTTTAATTTAAGGATTATTCTGTTAAAGAGTTTAATACTTAGTACCTGATGAAAGTTACTGTGTTTATCTTCCATAAAGAGAGGAAAGTGATATGGGACAGTAATTTGCCTACAGCTGTATCTTCCAGTTCCTGAACTGGTGCCTCATCCTGTGGGTTACATTTTCTTCCCAAAGATGGATGTACTTCCACTTGCTTCTTGTATTTTCCATACTATAGTTCTTACTGTCCTCACCAAGTGCTTTCCTAAAGTTGATTTGTTACTAGTGATTGGACAGAATCAAAATGAACTCCCAAGAGTCCTCAAATTCTAACAAAGACAAGGTGAAGTCTGAGATGATGTACATTCTTTGAAGATAAGTTTTAGCAGACAGTTGAATAGAAATTTTAAATCTTGTGTTACAAGTTGGTTCCTTCATGTGTAAGTGGGGTCTTAGGGTATAAACATCTTTGAACCTTTGGGTATAACCCTTTGCTGAGTCATCTTCTTTTTGGAAATCAAAAGCTTGCTAAACAGTCTGTGAACAGATCCTTTGGAGACCATATAAGTTCTGTATGTACTATAGAATTCATAGTGAACTATATGAACTATAAAATCCGTAAATGATGGGTATCCCAAACAGTGACCTTTTAAAAGCAGGCAGGGGATCATATATCTAAGATTGTTGAATGCTACCAAAGATGGTAAGAAAGTTTATAATAATCATTGCCAAGTGTTTTCACAGCATGATTCAACTGACAGAGACAGATGCCACCTCCTCAACGTACACATTCTACCTATCACAGCCAACTACCATAATTTCCTTCCAGTAAAATACCATCTACATCCCAAGCAACCATGAGCAAAGATTGAGTCGAGAAGATGTGCCTTGTGGAATTGCTGAGGTTATCATGAATCAGTGCAGTCTGTTTTAGAGTACTACTCTGTTCCTGTAAACTGAAGAGAGTATTTCAGTCCATCTGGCAGGTGGTTTTCAGTGCTAGGTGCTGTGCTGCCTGGGATGATCTGTTGGTTTAACAGGCAAACACATTTGGCTCCACTAGACCACATGCAACACCAGGCACGTTTCTGGCTTCTTACCCTTCAGGCATATTGTGGCATCATTATGCTGGAGCATGGAAGAGTATGGTCAGATAAATTAGCCTTTATATACAGCTAGTCTCCAGCCCTTCCTTTTCATAACTACCCTTAGGGATCATTTAACTTGTAGCTGATCACATCCCTCCCCATATCTCTGTGTCTAAAAGCTAGGGAGCAGTCTGGAGAAGAGCCTACCTGCATTCATGGAAATGCCTCTGATGAAACAGGCATTCACCTCTACCCCATCAGGCTGACACTTTCTCCATCTGCATTTGCCAGTCATAGGAAATGCCAGAGGATTAGGATGTCAGGTCCTTTTTCAAACTGCCTAAAAACAACCCTGGAATGTCCCTTGTGCACCTCTCACATTAGCATTGGAAAGTGGTAGGTTCACAAAAATATATTTCTCTTTAGAAGTAAATTAAAATACAGTTTTAAGGAAACAGATCGAAGTGTAGCGAGGACAATAGAATTCAAATTAGTGTCATTTTGAGACACCTATTATTTCAGATGTGTAATTGTGCAACAGATTTTCTTCCAGAGAGGTGTAGAGGGATTTTAAGTGTCTCTTTTTCTACCCTGAAATTTCTGAGGAGCATACAGAAAATTTGAACTTGAATTCTGTACTGGAGGAGTACTTCTGGTTGGTAAGAAACAAATAATATAAAGGATTTTCTTCATGTCTGGTATGGAGCACCTGTTTGAGGTAGATTGCTGCACTACCTGGAGTATTTTTCATTGTGGCTTGTTTTGATCCATATATAACAAGAAGTTAACCTAAAACAATGAATTAGCAGATAAGAATAGGGTCTAGAAGTTCCAGACAAGTTTTCAGTGCCAAGGATAATCAGAAACCCACATATACATAGTAGAAAGTTCCTGAAAACACTTTAGCCTGTATAAATAAAATCGAAATGGAGAAGAAACAGCCCCCACTGTCTCTCTACAACATTGGCTGGAGTAGGGACACAAGAGTTGTTTAAGGAATGGCTTGCTGTAAGACTTCTACTTTTGGTGCCCATATGGCCAGTCCTACTAAATGTGTGCAGCAGTGGATGTGTGTCCAACTCTCAGGACAACTCAAACTCTCAGGTTTCCTATCCCTCATTGCCTTGCATCACATGTCCTTTTCCTAGGACAGAGCTTCTTCCTAGCATAGAGATTTAGCGGACAACTACTTCGGCCAAGGAGGAATGATTATGGCCTCATCTGATCTCTCCGTATTTCAGGCATGGTATGATTTGACCTTGGAGGTGGATAGCATAGTTTTTAACTTCTCTTTCATCCTTCTAGTTTGTTCTAAATATTGAGTATCAGTAGTAGCTTAAAATATAGCATATATTCCACTATACTATGTCCAAAATTTGTCATTGGATAACAAGTAGAAAACTGATAAATCATCTTTAACTGTCAGACCATATAGTCTGCAGTCTCATTACTAGTTTCATTGTAATCACCACTGCATTCGTGTGATGGCCTGCAAAGTAGGAAGTAGATTATCAGCATGGCAAAGACCAGAATGCAGCCAGAGAAAACGGTGGTTCTGCTCCCTCTGCAGGGTTATGTCTTCAGTTGCAGGTTCTTCTCTTTCTTTCAGAAGCCAGAAGCGTTGTGGTGGGCAAGGGGGAAGTCTTGCAGACCCCTTTGGAGAGAACAGTCAGTTCAGCTTTAAGCAGGGCCATACGCTGCTGCTTTCATCTCCTGGCAGCACCCACTACAGGTAAAGGGAAAGCTGAATCAATTGCACAGGCTTAGGGCTGAGCCCAGCACCCTCATAGCATGCAAATTACCCCTTAGGTCATCCGTCTTGTTCTCCACAGCTCCTAGGAAAAAAATCCTCACTGATACTTCCCTTTAAGCTAAATGTCTGTTCCCTCTTGTGTATCTCTTCCTTCTTTCCTTCATAGTATTTATTTCTTTTCTTGTTTCCCTCTTTGAATGATTTACCTGCTTTTTACCAGATCCCTCTCCACATATGAATGTCTGTGTGCACAGATGGGGTTTCTAGGACAGTCAGTATATAATTTTCCACAAACACTGTTATTTAAAAACAAACTCGATTGTCTCAATCAAAAGGGTAAAAAGGTTTAACTGATTTTTTTTTCAGCCTTAGAACAAGCTCTCCAGTAAAAGTTGGTATGTCTGATGAGAAGCGGATCCAATCCCTCCCTTTTGACGATAACTTTATTTTGCAGATATATCCTTATTGGTAGTGAGGTGTGCACATCATTCTTGTTTTCTTACATGGACATTTGTAAGCAAATTTTATGCCCAGATGTCAACTAAAATTCTTGTCATTAAATAACAAGTTAAATTTAGTTAAAAATACTACACCTGCTCAGAGTCCTCTATTTTTATTTCTTCACAATTACTTTTATGGTTTTAAACGGTGTATCTGTCTCCTCACAGTATGTGAAAGATCTATACAGATGGAAGACAGTGACTATAAAAGGAAAGCTACTGTTAGGGTAGAGGTGGATGTATTGAAAAAATAGATGAAAAATAGCAATTCTTATTGTTCTTCTTAACAGTGGCCAGTGAAATTCTGCAACACTGTGGGTCTTCTTAAAGTCATGTGCTTCTTAAAAACTTCTTACATAGTGTTATTTTACTGTCAAACTTGATTTGTTGCTTCTTCCTCTCATGTCTAAAATAGGTAAGCACGCTTTCATCAGTTGTATATACACCATCCCTGTGCAGCAAGATGCTAATTCTTTAGTGCTTCCTACTCCTTTTAATAAGGACTAACTTGTTGATTCCTAACTGTGGACAACTAGTCAAGTTTGGTGTTGTCTTTGATTGCAAACATTTTGATTTTGAGTGACATGCCAATATAAACACATTTGCCTTAGCTGATTTGCAAGAAATGTTAGAGAAGTGGTAAGACTACTGCTGTGCTTTCAGGAGGAAAAAAAGACAGCCTTCCGTTATTAATGAATTTTTTAAAGCTTTCCCTTGTGTCTTAGAGATGAACTTTTAGAGATGTGCAGTAACTCTGACCACAAAATGGAAAGGAGGAACAATTAAAATAAATGTTGTTTCTTAACATATACTTTATGTTTTAAAAATGTGTCTCATAAAAATTGTTGGCTCGTGTAGCTGTCAGTTCAGCTGACCAACCTGACAAGTAGTGCTGCCCCATGGTGCCTCTGCTTGGAGGTCTACATTTCAAGCACATGGTAATATGTAACTCATAGGTGTATAAAATCATAATAGAGCATTTCATCACTTCTAAATAAGGGTAAGTGCATGCTGCCTGAATGGTTAACCACTGAAAACATTGAATACAAGACATTTGACACTAATTTTACTGGTCAAATCCTCCCCTGAAAGAAGTCTGCCTTGACAAGCCGTTCATGAGGTACCTTTTGCAGAGGGAGCCTGGCTTGATGGGTCGTCGCGTAAGCTACATGACATTTGTCCCCAGTCAGACCGGATGCCACATGAAAAATTTACTCAGGCGCGGGGCTCCCAGGAATAAACATTTCTCTGGTGTTGCTCACCGGGGACTCAGCAAGGTGAGCGGAACTCCAACTTGTCACGGATGCTCTGTTCTGACAAACATAAGTAGATGCTAATGGCTAAATCGTGACAGAATAAAGTCCCACAACCATATGGCTAATTGCCACAACAATATCTTCAGTGTTATTAATCAAGTTTTCATAGTGTGCCATGATAATTGGAATAATTAGAACCAGCATAGGCATTGCTTGCCTCTGCCGCACATACTGCAGGCAGGGACCTGCAGGAACAACCACAATTGCACTTTCTGTGCAGCAATGTTTAGTGCTTTCTTTTCCAGCAAATACTGTGGTTAATTAATGAATTAGCTGTTTGCCACCAGAGTATTTTATTGCTAGCAGGGCTTCTGCAGGGTCACATAGGTAGCGAAATGAGACCACTAAGCCCTTGTGCGTTTGAAAAGATGAGGTATTCCCATAAGGTTGCCACTACACAACACAAAACTTCACCAGTTTGTTTCACAAATGTTGAAGTTCCTATTCTTGTAACTAATATGTAAACAACTTTTTAAAGGATATAGGGAAGGGAGAAAACAACTTAAAAGTGTGCAATTTTTTGCTAAACAGTTTAAATGAAAGCAAGACTCTGGATAACAATGGTGCAATTAACTTGGCAGGCAAAAGAAGTTAACTCTTTATTTGCCTTATCCTGCTTGATAATGGAATTAGGCTTTAAACTTCCATTCTGCCTTTGAACTAAAGTTATAAATAAAGTGGTAATTCTAACACAGTTATTTATACTAAGCAGCTAAATCATCATTTTGTGTGCTACCTGTTACAACAGCCTCACTTGATTCTTATGTTTATGTTATATACGACAGCAGGGAGGAAACGCTTGTGTTTCCTCGGTGCACACATCCACATGTAGTTGACTGGTCACTAAAACTGGCAGATTGATGATGATGACTCCCTTCACTGGATGTATGAAGGCATTTAGCCAGACTAATAGATTGAAATGGACTGCTGTATGTATGGCCTCTGAACAGCTTCTTAATTTAGTTCTAGAGCGTACAATAGATGTAATATTGAATTCAGTGATGATATAAATCTTCTCTCCTCATTTTAAAAAATTAAATAAATTTATTTTCTGGTGTAGAGAGCCATGAAGAGATTTTGAAATGTTATATACTTAATTATAAAGAGGTTTTCAGAAATAGGCCCTGGGTTCAGGTGGTAGGTAGGAATTCTGTCCATTTTAGGTTTACTGCTGATAATTTTGACTCGCAAGGGGAAAGCACCTAGTGGGTTTTTCAGTCTGTTTTGGTATCCTATTATCTCTACAGATTTTTCTTGCCAATTCATTGGCAAGGAATTTATTTATCTGCGGTGGTCTAGTTTTACTTGTGTTCATATTCAGCATAATAAATAGGAATTTTCCAAATACTAAAATAAGGCTTCTGCAAAAGGTGTGTATAGTAAGATTTTGTTGATCTTAATAAAGTCTTTATTACTGATGCCTGTTTTATTCTGAGCACAGCTGCCAAATAGCTTAATATGTTTTTTTGTTTTTCTTCATATCAAAGTATCACAGTTTCAATTTCTTATGCTTTAAGCCCAACTGAAAGATTATCGCTTTGTAAAGGCCATGTCCTTTTACTTCAGGTATGTTTGATGTATATTTATGCAGTTTTATGAGATAAAGGAGGCAATCTGATATATATTTAATTAGCTTAAGGTTACCATTTTACTTTATAATGTATAGTCTTGGATATCTTGCTATCCTTGATTTTACTGTGAAAACCTGAAACTGTCTTCGATATCAAATGAATTCTCTTTAACACCAAAAAACACCTGTGGTGGAGAAATGGGATTAGAAAGAAAAAAAAGACTAACCTAGTGGTACAGTCACAAAAGGCATGTTGCCTTGTTGGTTTGAATATGGTGTGTTTTCCAGTAGCAATTCCATTCCTAGACATAGTCAGATAGCTTTTGAAGAATTAAAAAGGAAAAAAAGTTGAATCTGAAATTTTTAATACGTTTTATTTGGCATACCAGAAAAAAAAATTAATTTGTTTTAACATTTCAATACAAAGTAACAGATGGTTCAAATGTAGATTTTTTTTATGGACAGAAAAGGCATTTTAGTTAATTATCATAGGGAAGTCTCCAAGATAGAATATAAACTTAACAATGTTTTATCAGTACTTATTTGTTTACCTTAGAGCTATTACCAAAGTTCTCTCTCTTCATTTTATTTTGACATGTATGTCTTTTTGATTAAGTCTTGTCCGAGTGGATTCTACAGAGAAATGTAGTAACTCTATAGAAGATGTAACAATATGGGATAGTAAAAGGTTATAAATTCCTCTTTTAAAGAGAGATTGTACAAAAAGGTAATTTTATCTTTTAAACCTACTGCGTGTATCTTGAATCAATGGATAAAGCTATTAGCAAATTTATTTTATCATCTTAAGAACTGTGCTTTAATTGCAACACTGAGAGTTGTTTTTCTAATATAATTTCTCCACTTTAAAACCAAATTTAATCATTGCCGTTTAAAGATGGAAAAGTTGGGGGGGTGGAGTTCCTAATTGCTAATAGCTGATATCAGTAGGAACTTCACTAATTTAGAAGTGCCTCTTTTGTTTCAATAGGTTTATTGCAGTGTTTAAAATCATTCACCTGTAATTATTTTTGTTAAAAATAGAAAATGTTTTTGCTACTCTGCAGTGATTTTCAAAACAAAATGCACATGCATCATCAGTATTTAGGACTGTAGGTTTTAATTACATAGAGGCAAAGAGCGGTAAGAATTTAGTAGGCGCACCTTCAAGTTCTTACGTTTTTCTCTCGTGAGGGTAGATATTGGTCATTAAATCAGGGGTTTAGATATGTGTCAGAGGTGAAGTCCCATACTGCTTGCACTTAAGGGGTGCTTACCATTGACTTCAAAGTTTTCTTTCCAGTAAAATGTAGCAGTCCTCTCTGGTTCTGTGTTTATCACTATAATTGTAGCACACTGAACCTTGGTTTTTAACCTGAGTATTGCCTGAGCTGTTGAAATTTAGTTGTTTTGCAGAAACACAGCAATATTCTTCAGTCATTTTCCTTTGGGTAAAAGCATAATTTAGGCCAGATAATTTCTAAATGAATCGTGGTGTAACAGTTGGACCCTTCACGTTGTTACATCTGTATTTTGACCAGCATTTAAAAAATGGATGCCTCAGCCTTGATCTGTAATACTTGTTGTCAGCTTAAAGCACCTTCTTTAAAAATCCTGACAGATGTCTCAAACTTCTGTCCCTTAAAAGATTCAGTGGTGGCTGAAACTGTTAGGTATTTCAGTATGGTTATTCTTTCTGTAGGTAACTACTGGAGTACAACAGTTTTATCCACCCTTCACAGTAATGAATGGTCAGTAAATTGTTATAGTTCAGTGATTGGATAGAGTATTTAGTGCAAACACAGCCTAGCAATGTCAATACAGTTCTTGTAGTAGCTGTTAATTACTAACTCTTTATAGAGTGTTGTGAGATACTAAAAGTATTTAAACTTTTAATGTTAAGGAGGAATGGAAATGAAACTGAACTTTTCTCACACTGCAAAGAGTTTCTTTAAATACTACACTCACTGCAAGTCTGGTCACTTAACTGTTACATCACAATATAAATTTCCACCTAAAGGTCCAGTTTTTCCCATCTTTTCTGCTGAAAATGTGGAAAACTTGTTTCTGTTTTCTCTTCTAAACACGTTCAAGTTCTTCATCCTGTTTTTGAAGTTTTTAGTGTTATGGAAAACCCAGTTGCAGGCTGCCTCTGATGCTTACCAAATCCATTTTCAAATGAATTAAACAGACTCATTCAGGAGGGGTTTTTGTTTTAATCTTTCCTATTCTGCATGCTTACAGTCTTGTAGTATCTAAAAACCAAAATAGCCTCTAAAAATGTTAGAGAGATGAAGTGGAAAGGGGAAGTGTCTGTAATCTAACCAAGCCAGTACAGCAAGCTAAAACTGATAGAGATCGGCACTGGTAATGAAAACATTCATTGTGTCTTACAGTATATTAGTCCATAATTACTGTTACAAATAAACTTAGATTCAAGCTTTTCCAGAAATGGACTACTGCAAAATCAGAACAGTAACCCAAGATTATACAGGTTTATAAGTTTAATTATTCCGAATGCCTGCTTTTATTGGACTTTATCAAATAATCGCTGAATCAGATCCAATCATACATGATAGTGCTCCAAGAATTTTCTAATAACATCTGAATGTTGCAGATTTGAGTATGGAAAACCATCACATCTTCAGGCCATTTTCTACAGTGGTTTTATTGTATAACATTTCTAAAAATATTAAACATTACTGCTATGAAGATGCAATGGCACCTTCTTCATTACACACATTCCTGCAAGTGAGTATATTACAATTGGTCTGGCTTAAGACAGCAGTAAATGCTTTTGCAAAGGGTAGATTACAGTAAGGAGGGGGAGATAATTATTAGGAATCCATTTTTTTGATAAAGAAAAACCTTCTTTAATAAGGAAATGCATAGAGTCTTCCAAAAATGGAAAGAATTTTCCTTAAATGCAAAACTAAGTAATCTTTGCCAGTAATCTTACAGAAACCAAATAGGAAAGGAAATAATCCACATAACAATTAGATGCTCATGTCATTTATTTGTAAAAATAAAATTAAAAGTATTTATTTTAAAGAGATTACTAGTCTGTGTTTGATAAGGTAATTACTATAAAAAATTGTTAGGAAAAAGCAGGAATTTTCAATAGGACAAATGAAAACCTTTTTCCCTAGTGGAAAGAAGCCAACAAACTATGTACAGTAGTCGTGTTTATCACTTAGCCTAAATTTGACTAGATTTATATTAGTAAGGAGTATTTATTGTCATTATTACTTGATTTTAAATATTTCTTTTCTGATGGGAAAATCTATAGTAGAATTTGAAACCCATATGGTCTATAACGTAAATGTGTATTTTCATTTTTGTTTGAATTGTTTTCAAATACTATCATTTTTATCTTTGCATAAGGCCCCAGTATCTAAGCTGTGGAACAGAAAGTCATAGTTTTTAAAGTTGAGGGGGTTTTAATATAACTATTGGAACCCCTCAATTAATGAACGTGACCACAAACCAAACAGAATTTGAACAAGAAAAAAATCAAAAACCAACAGCCTTGTATCCCCCCCAATAGAGCCAGTAGAGCTTCGTGCAGCCAGTACAGGAGAAGCTGGATGAAATGAACAACCTGCATGGGAGTGCAGGACAGGACAATCCCACCAAGGTCACGGTCACACCAAAGCGTGTATGTCATTCTCTGGCAGAATTGTAGTCCACATGCAAACCTGAAATTACTTAAACGGATAAGGCAGGTGTATGCACACACCTCAGTAGAATCTTTTTTATATACTTCGTTACCTCTGAGTCTAAGGAGAAGCTGAATGATTTGTTAGATGCTGGCAGACACTTCCTCCTCATCACAGACACTTTTGTACAATCAGCATACACTGCTGGGGATGATGTGGTAGAAATCTATAATATTTAAATGTTTTACAGCCTCAGGAAAATCTGATCATCTTGTCTGCCTTCTCAAATGACAAAGGCCACGTAATTTTATCTAATATATCCAGAATTAACATTTGAATTTATGGTTGAAGTAAACACATCTTCTAGCAAGATGTCTGTTTTCATTCCCTTCACAAGTTGAGTAGATTAAGGCAAAAAATGGAACATATGCTGTAACAATATCTCACTGTATATCCTTTATGTGTGGTGTGCATATGAGGGTATGCTGTGTGTAAAATTCTCAACATTTAGATCGAACACATCAGAGGTTTCTATAAATCCTTGAAAGTCTGGAAAGCTTCCCACATAACTTCTACCAGTTTTTTGGCTTTATTGGGATTTCACATGCTGCTTTCTGTTCTGACAACCTGGATTTTAATAAGGTTTTGTTTATTTTAGAAACATCATTTTCTTGATTGTTACACTTAGCTTTTTTTGCCTTTCTTTTCATCTCTGATCACTAAGTTTCTCATGCACCATAAGCAGTATTGCCCTTCCACAAGACCCTTGTAGAAGAGTGGCTGAAAGAACAATTTGTGTTTATACTTTGGGCATGTTTCCTTCTCTATATTGTATCATTTGAAGGTTTTGTAAATCTCTGGAACATTCCGTACAAAATCCCTGAACTGTCTGAAGCCACAAGAGCTTTAATAAAACCAAGCTTTATGAAGAAAGGAGACAGAACACTGGAGAAATGGACTGTGTAACAGGTCTGAGCTGAAATGCTGCTTAAGCTTGTCTTGATCGGTCTCCTTACACGTGGTTAAAAGAAAGTAAACTACCTTGCAAATCCTCTGACTAAACTTGCGTGTCTCCCCTCTGACTGCCTCTGACAACTGCCATATCTGGGAGAGTTTCTGGTGTCAAATGTCTTCTTTTGAGGATGCTTTTGCTGTGTATTTACAGTTCTCTATGCTTGCTCTTCTCATCCATGCGAGTGTTGGCAAGTGCTACTGCTGGAGTGGTAGTCCCCATGTTAGCCCTGCCTGCTGCTCAGTACCTCTGCAGAAGGACATCCACAGAGATACGCAGCCTTCTTCAGCTGCAGCCCACCCAGTATACTTAGGTTGGAAACACTGATGTCTGAAGTGGTAGTGCAGGCATCACTTCTGCCTAGAGTAGTGCTTACTAGCAGGTATTGAACTATATTATCTACCATATAGCTTTAAGTTCTTTGGCAAGTGTTACACAAATGTCACTGCTTCTTCTTTTTCTGTATCTTATTTTTGAACAAGCAGATCACAGCTCAAGTCTGTCTACCCTTTCTCCTAAATTATTGACCATGACTTTACATAGTAAATTGCACTGGCTACAAATGTTTGCTTTAACATAATTCATGACAGGGTTTAAAGAGACAGAGCTTACATATGATTTTCTCAGTCAATAAACAACTGATGTTAATTTTGGCATTTCTCAGTTTCTGAGTGGTTAGTTTTGATAAGATGGTGTTCCTTTCAATAGGTACAGTCTATTTAAATAATTTTCTTATTAAAAAAAAATCAACAAAAAACAACAGCAAAACTTGCACTGAAAATGAAATTACACCATGCAAAATCCTCCTGACCCTCCCTTTCTCTGGAAGACTCCCACTAGTGAGTCTTGCAAACATCGGAGACTAGATGAACAGCCTCCCCCACATCACACCCAAGTGTCACCAGCTGGTGCAGGTGGAAGATACGCACCTTTACTATTTCACACACAGGAAGAAGAATGCAGCCAGGGTGAAGTTTGGGATGGCAGGTGCATCATTGGTTGGTGACAAGATTTAGGAAGAAACAGAACATACTCTCTGGGAATCTGCACTCTGCTGTGTTTTGGTCAACCAAAGAGTTACCAAAGGTTTCAGAGACCTTGTTGTTTTGATTGTAGATATTCTTAATGAAATGCTTAGGGAAGCATGAGCAGAATTTTTTTAACATTATTCTAATTAATAGTATCAATGAAAAAAAATCAATTCTTGACAAGATGCTTGGGGTGAAAATTTTACTGAAGATTAAGTTTAGCAAAAGTATAAATGGCTGAAAACAGGCCCTTATAGCAGAACTTCTAAGCAGCTGGTTGACAAGCTGTAGGTCCTAGGTTTAGTTGTTTAGAGGTATCTTCAGAGTCATGCTTTCTTTTTCTTGGTGTTATAGCTTTTCTTATTCTTGCTGATTTCATTGTTTCATCCTTATAAGCACTCATAAATGGTTTGTATCACCTCATCTGTAACTATTTCTTAGGCTTATTTAATGTTTTTAAAGGAATTCTCTGCCTCACAAGAAGATAGAGAAGATAACCAGCTAAATATATGTAACACGTAACAAGTTAATTTTATTGATGCTTGGAGAATTGTCTTTTAATCCTTAGTCAAAAGTGGTTGTGGTTTTACTTAAAACTGGTAAGGCTGGATCATTGCTTTATTTAATGGCTTTACTAGAGCACAGTTTTCTCCTGCTTTCCCTATATTGTAAGGTCATTAATGAATCATTATCTATTGCTAGTAATTTCTGATCTCTTGAGAATATTGGTTTAATTATATAGGAATCACGAGTGGAAGTTACATATTCTACAACGTATGTAGTATCTCGGTGTGTTATGGCTTTAAAGAATCTGTATTCCTTCTTTTTTGTAGATTTTAATTGCTAAGTGTGCCTGGTAAAATATGAATTACTGTATTACTGCATGTGATAAAAGGTATACTATTGTGAGCCTCGCAGTCTGCAGGTGTAACAGATGTAAGGCAAGATTAACAGGACAGAACAATAATTAAACCACAGACAGCCATCTCAAAAAAAAAAAGAAAAAAGGTGTATCATGTCCAATGCAATTATTAAATGTGTCTTAAATTCTCTGCAAATATTTGTAAAAGCAATAAAAACATGTTAGTTTGAAAGACAGCTTTTCAGCATGGACACCTAGTTTACAGAATTAAGATCCCTATTTATGAATATAAAAGCTGAGTGAAGTCCTGCCATATGGCAGCAAGGCAATAGGGTCCTCGGTTTATAGATGCTATGAGCTAAATGCTGCTGAAGAAAGTAAGAGAGCAGTCAGTAGATAGGCATTTACAACAGGAAGGTTCAAATAATTAATGGTAATATTATGGTTGCAAAAGGAAGTCCAGTTGTTCTTCAGCATTGTACATCTGTGAAACATGATACCTCTGGGATCTGAGGTTTAATTTTCCCAAGAGAAAATAGAGAAGCCGGAGAAAAAAAGGAATGACTTCTGCTTGAGCAGAATAAACCTGCATCTACAAACGATTAACACTGCATAATGAAGTAGTAAAGGAGCAAAAGAGATTTCTAATAAAAGACTAATAACAAATCCCATTACACCGTGGTGTATTTTTTTCCCTTTAAGTGTATTAGACTTTTAGCAAGGCTTCTGAATGAGATTTGGGTAGTTGCAAGCAAAGTCAGCTCAAATGCTTCAAGCTTAGCTGAAATTTCTTGCCTAACAGTTTGTGTAACTTGAAAGTTGCGGTTTCACAGGTGGGAGGGGTTGTTAATGCAAGTAATAGGCTTCACGCAGAGTTTGGGTAGTGTTTGTGTCACCACGGGATGATAGTCTCCTGTAGACTAGGCACTGTAGGGTAATGTGCCACTATATGGTAAAATCCCTTAGACAGAACAGACACGGTATTAAAATGCACTAGCTAAGCCTTGCTTTTGTGTTAACAGTTCTTCTGACTTCTCTTTCTGAGGCCTGAAAATAAGTCCTCATAGGAAGGGGGTTTGGTCAGAGAAGGGAATACGGAATTTGTGTTTTGTCATTGCTAATACTGTGACTTTTTTTATTACTATGCCTTTCAAAATCACATATTTTCACTTTTAAAATAACATTTCTTGCAAGGGAAAAAATCTGCGTAGTGATCTCTAAATCTGCACTTGGATGCTTTTGTGGATTACAAATATGGTTCCAGCGGAAGGGGGGATAAAAGTTTAGTGAACAAAACCTTGACTCGCAATACAGTCCATTTAAATTTCTTTTATGACAGCCTTTTTGTACAGATTGTTTCTATCTTAAAAGCTTGCGCTCAACTGACTCTACTGGAATTCATTTGTCTCAAGATGAACTTTTATTACTGGAATCAGGAAGAAAAAACCCAGATGCCTAAAGCCAACAATGAGTTCTGGGACAAAAGTGGTTAAACATGAATTCTTAGAAGTGAAACTAATCTTGATGAAATTTCTAGTTGCCTTTTTAGAAATTCTTCTGAGTTTTAAAGAATGACTTAATTTGCTTAGCAGAAATTTGCAATCAATCTTTTCTTGCCACTGAATAAACAGATTCCACATGCGTCGTAATTTGCATATCCCAGCTAAAAATGTAATTCATTATTTTTAAGTCCATTTCATAATAACTATTTCAGGATTAATGTTACTAACTATTCTTTTGCTCTTTCAAATGTGACCTTAGATAATCCTGCCTAAAAAGGTACAAAGCTAGCAGTTCTGGAATAGGGAAGTTTCTTTCCCGAGTTCAGCAAGTAAGTAAGTCAGTGTAAGAGCCAGAACTGGAAATAAGAAATATTGAGGAATAATTTTCTTCTACTATGCCAAGCTTCCAGACTCAAAAAAATACTGCATTTAATAAGAAAGATTTTCTTATTTTGCTAGGTATGAAAACAGCACAGATATGACCAGGAATGAACTGTATAGTCTACCAGCAGATTATCACTAAAACTGGTAAAGATTTAGATTAGGTTTAACCAAAGTAGCATCCATAGTGTATTTTACGTGGAGCTGCAAACACTGTCATCAATAACAGGGAGGAAGCCTCTTCAAAGTAAGTGTGACCCAGTCCATTTTAACTGCTGGTTGGCATCTGCCACTGAACAGCCTTTCACTTGACTGGGCTTTTCAGGGCTTCTCATAAACCACTAGCTTCCCCCTCCTGTTTTTGCTGTTCCAGGCTATTCTAACATAACATTTTTACTATCACATTAAATGCTCAAAAATATGGTAGATAGGACTGATATATTTCGTCCTTTATGGTTCATCCACGTAACAGGATTAGTCAGTTAAGCTTCTACAGTCTGTAAGGTATCAATAGATGTGGTAACATTTCCACGAATACAGTAAGTGGTTATTACAGATCTTTGCATTTGCAAAATTTTCTGGTAAAATGTTTCAGATTGTACCTTAGGGCATGTATCCTGACTTTACCATACTTGGCAAGACAGACAAATACAAATCACCTCTTTTCCTGTTTTTTTTCAGGCGATGGGTAAGGCTTCTGTTTGGACGTGAATTCCCACTTCAGGACCTTCTGGTTATCTGGGATGCTCTATTTGCTGACAGTATCACCCTGAATTTAGTTGACTACATTTTTGTAGCCATGTTGTTATATATTAGAGATGCCTGTAAGTATCAAAAATCTTTTGATCTTTTAAAAAAAAACGCAAACCTATTTTTTCAAAGAAAAAGAGGATTTAAGAAATGCTGCATTTCATTGTGAGTTTTTCAACATACTGAAAACCGTTCCAAATGCTAGGAGAGGAGCCGTTTATTATCAGATGCGGTCTGCTGTATTTATGAAACAAATTGTATCTCGGAGTTAAATGCAGGTTTGTTTTCTGAGTAGTTCTGTGTTTTTATATAGAGTTGCAGATTTTATGTGCGGTAAGCGATACAGGTATGTATAGAGCTCCACCTTCTGACCAAGCTGATGAATTGAGTGAAGCCTCCCTGTGACACTGGAAGTATTTGTATCCAGTTCTGCTGTGAGAAATGTGAAAATGCACAAGACAATGAGTCATAATTTTCGAAGATATATCTCGAAGTAAATGTAAATGCAGAGATAAGTAAGGATTACAGAATGTGTTTATTCTATACGAAAGTGGTATCTCTAAAAAGTTATCATTTAGTCTTATTTTAGTACGCCCGAAATATGTGCAAAGGTGAATTGTTACCGATGAGTGACAACCAGTAAATACATTAAGATGGGACAAACAAGAAACCACAAAAATGTGAAAAAGCTTATATAATTGTGAATGGGAGGAGGAAGATCTGCAGTGATCAAGACATTTATTGCTGTTGCACCGTATTTTTCAGAAAATTCTGTATACAACTTTGCTGCAACAAAGAGTACGTTTTGCAGCAAGATGCATGTCTGTCATTAAATATACGAATTCCGTAGCATGCTGCTCAGAGTTAAATATATACAATCTGTAAGCGTTAGGTTATAACAAGGTCACATATTTGACACAATTTTGTATTCTAGGACACATGAAGTTTTCAACATCTGTGGTTCCTGTTTTAAGACCCAATCTTGAAAATATAACGTGGATGTACTTTACACGTACTGTCGTTCCACTGCTTGCCTTCATGCTGTTTTTTAATTACTTTTAAATAAACATGCATCATATAGAGCTACCTTGCATCCCTCTCAAAGAAATGGACATTTAATTCAGTTTAGAGGTTTCAAAATTAATGCTGCTGTTTCAGGATGATCTGATTCCAGGTCATTATGTTCTACAATTGAAATGTGGCTTGTTTATGTGCAGTAAACTGAAAGAATTTTAAAGTTTTTGGAACATGTATGTAGTGCACATGCATGTAAAAATATTTCTTAGCATCAATATTTTATTTTGTGTCATCATTTTCCTTTCAGAAGAAAAACCAAACTTTAGAACGGTGTAAGCACCCTCTGTCTTTTTGGGAGGGAATGTTGTTCTGTATTTCTTTTCTTTTGCTTTGTGGTGCTCATGTAGAACTATCAGTATAAGGTAACTGAAAATGTGAGCTAAAAATGTGTTCTAGGCATCTGGGCATCTGTATGAAATCAGTCTCTTTTCTCTGAAATCCCCAGGCTTAGTAAATGGAGTAGTAAATAGCTTGAAAGTGGAGTACGTTTGCCCAAATGAGATGCAAAGACAACTCATCAGGATGGCTAATACTTATACTGTAACTGTAATATATATATTGCTTCTATAGTAAGTAACCTTTTGTTCTATCGTTGGACCTAGTTAGTTACTCTAAGCATGATAGAATGGTGAAACAAAATACCCTGTCGTAGGTACTGTAAAGTTGAATATATTTTCAAAGTCAAACTCAAGCTATAGCAACTCCCACAGTTCTTGCTTTGATACAAGAAAGCTTTTCTTATATATCTGAAACAGAGAAGTTCTCAGTTTTTCCTCATTTTTTTCATTGATGATAATATTTGAGCTTTAAATGGAGTTCAGAGTTCTGTGATAATATTTTTTAAAACATTTTCTAATAAATTAAGTTTCTAAAAGCTTCTCTTTATTTGGTGAAAGGAAATGTTAGCTCAAAACATGCAATGATGTTAAATAAACCGTCTGGAAATTTTCAGTTTAAAAACTTTGAAACAGTAGGAATAATAATAGAGCTCCTAACATACTATGTTCTAAAAATGTCAAATGTAAGCAAGGATAATAACACAGTACTGAAAGTATTTGGAACTTAAATTTAAATTATTCAGATTCCTTTATGCCAACATATTTGGGGATCAGGGAGAAGTTGCTGGTTTAGGAATTGATGGATTTTTTTCCATGTTCTATTACATGTTCTCAAGGACATGATTCTTAAAAAGTATTACTTCTGCTATATTTTCTTTTTTTATTTATTTAATTTTTTAAATCCTGTTACTCAGATTATATATTATTCAAAGAGAAGGGAGCATTTAGATGATTGATTATTGTTTATACATTTTAGAGATTACAGATATATAATCATGTATATAGCTATTCTGTAAACTGTTCTGATCAGTTTTACATCTGTATCCAAGCAGAGCTTTATTCATGGAGCGATAATCCTCACAAGCCAAGTGTGGGGTTGTATACCTAACTATCTGTGAGTTTTAATAAATTATCTTATGGGTTTCTTTGGAAAAATTCCTGTAAAACATCCTTTTTTTAATATTTCAAATCAGAAGCATGGATATGTTAGTTCTTCTTCACCGGTATGTATGTATATGCAGTTGCTGATGAAATCAGAATAGAGGAGAGGGTGCAGTATAAGAATAGATGTATTTTATATACTTCACTTTCCTTCAAGAAGGACAAAAATGAAAAAACCTGGAAGACCTGTAAAACTAATGTCACTATTACACCAGGAGCTAATTTTGACTGATCAGTGTTCAAATAAGTTTTTTTTTATAGTGTTCCCACTTGAAGAATAGCTATATTCACAATAGAAGTTGGATCCAGATGTGACTCTTACCAAGCTAATTAGTGAACGAAAAGTACAGGTACAGAAGCACCAAGCTTATTACAAGGCAGCTGGCCCCAGGGTAAGATGTATTTCACCACTGAATTTCACCACCATACAGCTACTGCTGAGAGTGGATAAATCTCTATTGCACAGAATCTCCTTCCAGAAACTTTTTTTCCTATGGTCGATTCTTACAAATCCTTTTAAATCAGATACACATGTTCAGAGAAGGGGTCTTCGTTTTGTTTTACTGCTCTTTTCTCTGTAATTTTTAAGAAAACTGCTACTCTGTTGGATATTGTACATTTTGTTCTGAAGATACAAGAATCATGGAATGGTTTGGGTTGGAAGTCCAGTCTAGTCCAATCCCATGCCATGGGCAATGACGTTTCACTAGATGGCTCAAAGCCCCATCCAACCTGACCTCGAACACTTTGAGGGATGAAACATCAACAGCTTCTCTGGGCAACCTCTTCCAGTGCCTGACCACCCTTACCTTAGAGAATTTTTCCTTATGTCCAATCCAGATCTTCCTGGTTTAGTTTAAAACCATTATCCATTGTCTTATCACAACAGGGTCTACTAAAATGTTTCTCCCCATCTTTCCTATAAGCACCCTTTAAGTGATGAAAGGCCACAATAAGGTCTCCCTGGACCTTTCTTTTCTCCCGGCTAAACAACCCCAACTCTCTCAGCCTGTCCTCACAGGAGAGGTGCTCCATCCCTCTGATCATTTTTGTGGCCTCTGGACTCACTCCAACAGGTCCACGTCCTTCTTATGCTGGAGGCGCCAGAGCTGAACACAATACTGGATGTGGGGTCTCACAAGAGCAGAGAAGAGGGGCAGAATCACCTCCCTGGACCTGCTGGCTATGCTCCTTTTCATGCAACCCGGGCTATTGTTGGCTTTCTGGGCTGCAGCACATACTGCCAGTTCATGGACAGCATACAGATCACTCTGAAACAAAGCGTGCCAAGAGGTGTTTCAGCAAAGAGATCCCTTTAACCCAAGGTTCCCCAGCAAATAGAGCACTGGCAGCAATGTTCTTTTCTGTAAAGATGTCTATGGGAAAAGGGGACAGCTGAATATGTGGGGAAAACCCTAAAGATAAAATAAATGTAGAAGTCAGCAGACCTTCCTTGTTAAAGAGTGAAGGTTTGTAACTTTCTTTGGATAGTAAAATTTCATTTCTAGATTTAACTTTTAGGGATTAGAGGGGGCAAAGGTCATTGCCCAACAGTTTGATTCCCCCCTCCTCCATTATTTAGTTGCTTCAGTATTATACATTTCAAAATGTTAATAATTAGGGTAAATGTCTTGTGGTTGAAAATACATTTCTTTTGTCAGAAGTCAAGTCTGCACCGCTAAAGTAAATTAGCTTTTTTAATATTTACTTTTCTCTATATCTGTGAGACAGTAAGGAACTCTTCCAGGAAAAATAAAAAAAAATATCATTTTAATCCATTTTACATTGCAGGATAAAACACTTATTGATCTGTTTGAAATAGAAACGCATTGGTCTTACTACCTATTATTTGTAAAAGTATTTAGAATTTACTATCAATTTTCAATATTTTTATTTACTTTGGTCAAAAGTCATCGTGGCCATAACTGCAGTACAGTATCTTAAATTTGATTTACGTATAAGAATTTGATTGGGTACGTACTGTGTGGTGCACAGTATTATACTCCTCTGAAAGAACTCTGACGGAGACCATTGTATTGTGTTCATTATGCCAGCTTTGTGACTTCAAGAAGAAAAAACACGTACCTGGATATGAACAAGAAAAACAAAGGGTAGGGAAAAGAACAGGCAGAACAGATAAAGAATGAGTAGGATAAGTGAGTGCTTTACAAATGAAAGCAGATGTATGAAATTACAAGCTGTCGGATCAGCAACGGAAATGAAGATGATAAAGTGGTTCCCTAAACAGATTATTATTATGCATTTTGCCCAGTCCTGCATCTTTTCCCCATAATCCTCTTGTTGAGGGAAAAAAAGGTACAGGAGGATATGAGGCTTATTCACATGAAAGAAAAAAAGTAAAACATTTAAATCTTTCTGTCCACAAAACAGTCCTTTATATCGCCTTTTATTGATTCAAAATAATTTTGTATTTGGAGTGATCCTTTCTGGTGGAGAGGCTTGATTAATTGAAAGTGTTTGCTACTACAGCTGAAGTTATCAGAATAGTAAAGGTTGTTCAAAATTTATTTACAATTGCTATTGTTGGAGGCTGCCTTTACGTTGCAGAGTGCAAGCTTCATTAGCAGGCATTGCTTTGACAGCTGTGGCAGATGGATTGCCTGGATTTAGATGGTGCAAAAGAAATGAAGTAGCTTACATAGACCTGCCTGAAAAGATTTCTTTAATAATTGCACTCATAATTAGATTGATTTGGGGAGGGGGGAGAAAAAAAAAAAAAAGAAGAAAAAAAGGAAGACAATGGCAAGCAAAGAACCACAGAGTATACTTACATAGATTCAGATAAAATCAAGTAGAACTACAGCTAAATTAAAGACTTTAGGAAAACATGCTGAAAATTTCCGAAATAAGAGGAAAACCTAATGCATGTAATGTAAGTTAATGGTATATTACATTTTTAAATATTTATGAAATTAAAATCTAGCCTTTTTCCTGAACATGTCATGCATAGTTTCTGACTTATAAGCAAGGAGTTGTTGACTTTATTTTACGTATATGTATATACATGTATGTGGGCATGTATACATATAGGTACATAAGAACAACATAAAAGGTAGTGTGACAAAGAACTGCCAGTGAAAGAAAGATATCATAAAAGCAGGACCAAAGGTAAAATTTATCTCAGATGAATGTCTGAAAAGTCAGTGTCCATTTCAGAGTGTAGGACTGGTTCTTCAGTCTCCACTGACTGTATTGCCCTGACCTCTGCTGACTCAGGCAAGCTTTGGGTGCACAGCTACAGAGATCTAAATTTAGGCATCTGTATCTAGAGTTAACGTGTCTATGACATAAAGTCAGTGGTAGATTTAGCGTTGTCCTATACTGGACAAAGGGTAGTCATGAAGCTTGATTATGCAATATCTTCTTTTACTTTGAACACTGCTTTGAGTTCTAAGAGACCTACTGTGGAAAAAGACAGCTGAATCTGAGCTGTAATGAATCAACTGTAAAAGGTACTGGTTTAGAATATCAGAATAAGATAGAAATATTTCACTAATATTTCACTTTTTTCCTTTTTTTCTTTTTTCCCCTCTCTCTTCATTTGCATTGTAGTGATTTCAAGTAATTATCAGACCTGTTTGGGACTTCTGATGCATTATCCACCTATTGGAGACGTTCACTCCCTTATCCTAAGAGCACTTTTTCTCCGAGATCCAAAGGTGAGATGCTCACTTTTTAAACACAGGGAATAAATCTCTGTAATAAAATGTTTTAAATACTGTGAAGTTAATAACAACCTGCAGTTTGGGGACTAAGTTGTATTTTCAAGTTTCTTCTTACCTGATGAAAAGATGAAGAGTTGGTAACCAAAAGTAGAAAGAAGTTCCGTTACTCTTTAAAGAATTCTATTCTATTACTTTGGTAAAGATATCCAGGAGCTCTCATAACTGCATATTTTTATGCTCTTTAGAATATCTTTGCTTGGTATTCTGCACAGAACATCAAGTATACTTTGAGGGAAACAGATTTTATATAGTAATCTTGTAAGATATATAGAAATTGTCATGCAATTTCATCTGTAAGACCTTTTTCATGGGATTTCTGCAGATTAATCACTGTTAATTCTTGAATCACTACCTCTGCCCACTATATAATAGTTAAGTGATGGTTTTCAATTAAAACTAAGAGACTGCTTTTACAGCCTGAAAAGATCCACATTAATAAAATGTATACATTCATAAATTTTATGTTACATATTACCAGCATACCGTTTCTGATATGCTCATCTATACTAAAAGAAAACAAACCTCTTTGTTTCAGAATGGCATGTGCATATGTGTGGTTATAATATACAGCAGATATCCACCATACAGTGGATAAGGTGTTTGAGATGAAGCTGTACACAGTTATCTTTGCAGTACTCAGATCTTTGGCAGGTAGCAAAATTTGTGCTGCTGGTTTTGAACTGTCTTTGTGCATGTCCCATTAGTAGGCTGCCAGTGTAAAGTCTGATTTCCCTCATCTTGATGCACGTCACCTTTGTAAGTGAAAAACTCATCAATTCTGCACTCTGACTGCCTTCTGCAAAATTTCATTCAGTACCAATGTTTACACTTTTATGGATTAAGAAAAAAATTGTCTCTTTGTTTCTGTATCAGTTTTCTGCAGAAATCTGCATCCTTACAGCTGCTCTCTTCATTCCTCTCAGGCACAAAGATTTCTTTCATGATGAGAAGTAAAATATATCATCTTTTCAGTATGTAAGAAAGTTTGTAATGTTAGATCTCAGGAATCTTTCTTAAGATTTCAGCAGCAGTCTGTGAAATCAGACTGCCCAGCGTTTGTTTATGTACTGTCTTAGCAAAACAAGATAGAAGTATTTTGCAGAGGGAGGAAAATTGTGCTAAGGTATCAAATTAGATCCAATATGTAATCTGTCATTTATTTAACGTATATGTTAAGAGATAGAATAATTACTAATTATTCAGCTGTCCTCCACAGCATCCTAGGCAGTATACAGCATACCCTACCAGCTAAAGGAGGCAAAAATGAACCACTGACTTCCCGCAAAAGAAGCTTGATTACTATTCTGCTCCTTGTGCTCATGTCTTCAACAGAATGAAATTGTCAGGCTCATTAAGGCTTCCATGTCCTATTAATTAGCACTCTTAGGTGTACCTTGAACACCTTTCGGAATATAGTGGATGTAGTCCCTACCATGGCTTTCAGGTAGTTCTCTCTTCACTCAGGTGGATAACTACTTAAAGCTCTTTCATACCAAGACATCTAGTTGTTTTGTAAATTTAAATATGATTAATTACAATTTTTCCTCATTTCTAAGCTGTACTTATCTGCTTGGAAAATACTTTAAAGGTTAGGAAGCTGGGGTTTCCAGAGGATGAAGAGCCCCATGGGACTTCCAGCCACCTCTTGTTTTATGTTGCATCTCTGGGTTGAGACTGCATAAACAGATCTGAATTTCTTACAGTATAAGGAAGTTAAACTGTTCTAAAGGGTCACTCTAAAAGAAAAAAATAGCTCCCGATCTGAGAAAGAAATGTATTTTCAATGCTATGACTTGAGTACCTGTTTCTTGTCTAGTTTCACTTACGTGTCTTTAAGCATATGTTGGTACAATATAAAGTATTGCTGAAATGGAAGTCTCACTATTCCATGAGACCTACACATAAAAGTTTTCCAAGTCTGTCAAAATTTTTTATTACATGGAATGAAAGGAATGAGTCTTTACTCAACAAGAAATCATGGGTGCTGTAGTGCTCTAAAATCAGTAGAAAGATTATGTACCAGCATACGTGGGAAAATCATGATACCTGGTTTTTTTGCTATCTGTGTAAACATAATCCAGTTTGCCTTTATTCCCTGAGGAGATAAAAGGAGATTGGAAGACAAGATAAGGAGATTTTAGTCAGTACTGTAACTTGTAAGTGATGATCAGCAAATTCAGTGCTTAATGATTTTTCTCGCCCTTTTAATGTTTTCCTGTACATTGCTCCATTACCAGCTTCTAGTTTCTAATGGGAAGTGACATTTGGTTCAATGCAGTTTAGATCTTATGACCCAGGGCTGAGTTGTTCTGTGTGGTATTTCTTCCAAGATTTCGCTTGGGGTTTAATATATGAATTTGGGGAACTCTTCTGTGGGAGACTGTTGGATGGTCCAGACCCTCCACCAGCTTTGTTGCCCTTTTCTGGACCCCCTCCTACACCTCTATGTCTTTCTTGTACTGAGGGGCCCAGAACTGAACACAGGATTCGAGATTCAGCCTCACCAGTGCCAAGCACAGGGGGATGGTCACTGCCCTGGCCCTGCTGCCACACTCCTGCTGATACAAGCCAGGATGCTGTTGGCTTCTTGGCTGCCTGGGCACAAACTGGCTCATGTTCAGAGACCATCAATCAGCACCCCCAGGTCTTTTCACACCGAGCAGCTTTCCAGCCACTCTGCACCAAGCATGGACCATTGCATGGGGTTGTTGTGGCCCAAATGCAGGACCCAGCACTTTCCCTCGCTGAGCCTCATACCACTGGCCACAGCCCAAGGACATGGACAAACAGGTATCTGCCTCTTGCAGGTTTGTTGATATATATTGTCTTTGGGATTCATTTTGCAGCTAGGTCAATGCTAAATAATCTCACTGAGGGGACACTGTGGGGTATTTGGACTAAGAAAGGTTAGTGGTGTGTACATAAAACTGAAAAGTTCTTGAGAAACAATCCTGTCACAAATAATGAAGTCATTAAGATGGACCTGATACAGCCTTTCAACCCGTAACTTCCGATTCTAGAGATAATCTGGGTTTGCATGTCTAATATCATCCATTATTTCTTCTGTTTTCTTGGTCTGACATAACAGATATCTTCTCCTAACTGATTTGTCTTGTAGACTATCAGGAGAGTTAAACTTTGCCTTGATGAACCTGTCACATTCTGTTTGCTTCTTTTCACTGCAGTCATCATCAGGAGAGCAACCTAAATGTCAAATGAAAGCTATACTTAAAATATGGTGGGTTTATTTTTTTTTTAAGATGGACAATTTAGTGACCTTTTGTGGAATCAAACCTTAGCAGAAGCCTTAGCTTTATCCAGTAATAACAGTAATATGAGAAATAATTAGTGCTTGCCATTAATCTCATGCATGAAGCAGCTCTTTTCACTTTGTGAACCCCAGCTGGCAGTTGGGATGAGAGGATGTTTTAGATACCATGTCTCTGATATACTCCAGCATCACAGAAGAGAAATACATATCTCTGTAATAGCAGAAAACAAATTAATGCACCTGTCCCTGAAGGGGGGCCTGGGAGATACTAATTTTACAGGCATGAGAATGGATCAATGCAGAATAATTGAATATCAGCCTTTTCTGCATTTGGCTAGCTCCAGTTCTTAGGATAATGTAGAATGAAAAGCTCAAATCAGTGTTGTTGTCTTTGCATAGGGTGATAAAGCTAACCAGCTTAGCAGAGTATTTGTTTCACATTTCTAATCTTTGAACAGATAATTACCTCAATTATTTATATAAAAGTAACTTCTATGCATTTACAGTCCTTCGTAGAGCTTCCAATGGAAGAACAGGCTACTGAAAGTATGTATATGTGAAATGAGAAAATAAGGGAAGGTTTTTTTGTGTGTATCCAAAAGTGTTTACTGAAGGTGTGTCTCTGCGTATTTAATACCTCACGAGTGGCCAATTTTCTTAACTTTTTTTTCGTTTTCAAAACCATTGAGCACTGTTAATTTTCAAAGCAAAGGCTGCAGAATTAAGAAGTAGAGATATGGAGATAGGGCAGTGGAAAAAGATAAAGTGATTAAAAAACATAGTTCTAACTAGAGTCGTTCAAATAAAAAAAACTTAAAAAACCCAATTAGAAACAAAAGTCATAGAAAATGTGAACATATTGTGTTCCTTAAATAACCAGATGTTCTTTCCTTCCTGAAGGCAGCCAGGGCTAGGAATAAAAGGTTTAAAACTATTGTTTTAAGTTAACTGTGAATTTTGCAAATCTGTTTTCACCCTTTAGCAAATAAAATTCTAATACAGCAACATAAGCAAAGTAATTTTCATCTTTGGGTGTTCTTATTTGTATGTTGTTCTGTGTCGAAGTGTTAACCTTATCACAGTGACTTATTAGAAAACTAAAGCACTACATAGAACATTACAGTTTCACATTGCATACTAAGAACCTGACAAGCATCCTTTGTCTGAAAGCTTACTGTATTTATTCCCAACATCTTTGTAAAATAAGTTTGCTTTCAGATACTTTAATGTCATGAGTTGCCCTATTCATTGAGCAAGCTATTTAGGAGACAGCTTTTATCATAAGCCATTGATTCAAAAAAAGAAAAAAAAGTGGTTGTGCTTGGTTGATGGAAATTAATTTGTTAGTTATCCTAATAATATTCTAGCTACTGCTGCCGATATTTTTTCAATGTTGTATTTTAAGCTATTTGCTGACATTGAAAGTGGCCGTATAATAATACTAAATTCTAACTAAATCCTTGATGAAGCCTACATGACATTTCACAGAAGTTGTATTAGTTTGTCATGAATGAAATTACAGGCACTGCCAGAAAACTTAAGCAATAATATCTGGTCATGATTACTCATATAACGATTAGTTGGAGAAATCTGCATTCCAGCTTTTAACACTTTTCACAATCTGAGCAATGAGTGACAGGGGGAAAACGCATTACTGAAATTTTGAACCGAACTCTTTGTACGTTTATTTTCAGCTGAATTTTCTTCTTAAGTAGCTGCCACCATCTCAGAGTTTTCTCCAAGCTAGTTTCATGTGCCTGAAAGGCTGTTGAGTTTCACTTTCTTCTTCTTCAGATAAATTCTTTTCTATACACTCATTAACTGAGGTGCCGCTGCAGAGCTGCAACTGTCCTTTGAAAGCTGCCGTTATGTCAGGATTGTTTGTTTTGCTGTTTGTGGCAGGAGAAAAGCAGGTTTGGGGTTGTTTTGTTTGTTTGTTAGCATTGTGTGTGCAATCTGGCATTAATTACCTCTCTTTAATGACCAGATTGCAGCCAATCAGAAGTTGGGATCTGGCACTGTTTGGGCATTAGGAGCTCATTAATTTGTACCTACACACAGAGGTACTGCTGGGGTGCGGAGCCCATTTTGTTAGAGGGGTACCAAAAAGGGGGAGGGGGGCTCTGAACAAATGTTTGCTTTTCTCCGAGGATTTTTTGATCATGAAAAAAGGGACTGATAATTCAGGAGATTTGCAATAATACATTAGGGGTTTTAGCTGTACGAAAAGTATCTGGAAGTTGGGATAATGAATATCCCCATGCAGTACGAGCTGGTGGTCTGAGTGAGGTCACATACTCTTTAATGGAGAGTTGCCTTGACAAGGGATATGACTGGTAAAGGAGACAAGGTTTTCCAGGAAAGCTAAGAAGTACATGTTTCTTCATCTGGGAGGGAAGGAATTAGGAGAAACAGAAAAAATAAGTGTATTTACTTTCAGTGATACAACTTCTGTTTGCCTCAATTTCTGAAAGTTTAAGATCTTGGATCCTTAATGCAACGTAGATTTTTATGAAGAAATACATGTCAGGATCTTCAAATCAGCCTCTGGTTTTATAACCGCATTCAATTCCTTGCAACAAACCCGAGCATTTTAAAGGTCTAACTTCCCTGTTTGCAAATACAGTGAACACCTCGCTTTGAATACATCAATGTTTTTTCTCCGTAACTGCATGCTAAGCTTTTAAGTGTGGGCCTATGCAACTAAGAACTGAACATATTTTACATGAAAAAGCCATGATATTAACTTGTTCTTTGTTTATAATCATATTCCTAAAATCAGTAACTTTTGCTTTCCAAGAAGATAGGCGATCCTTTGTTTTAACAATTCTAGTTTTAAATACTCAGTTATTGTGTTTCATTAATAGAAAAAGGTATGACAGGCAGCTACGAGTTTAATGATAAAGTACTTGGAATAAGCATGTTGCCATAGTATCACATAAAAATAGTAAGTGTACCATGAATTAAAAATCCTCTTCATTTTTGTACATTTGTTTCAAAACCTTCATTCCCAGTGCACCTATGCACTTTAAACTGTAAAAAGGCTGGTGGTCAATACTCACAGTACAGTAACTTTCTCATCTCAAAGTTCATTGCAGTCTCCCCTATGTTAACCATTTAATTGACACACCATAAGATAGTCATCTTCTTCAAAGTATCCTGTACATCACAAATAATATTTTCAGGAAAAAAATCTTGGAAAGTAGTTCATTACTCATCTAGTCAAAACTTTTCAAATGAGAAATCTTTCTAAGTCTTTTTCATTCCTTGGTATCATATGTAACACAGTAGTCATCACTTGAAGGAGAACGCTGATCTCTTAGATTGCCAACAACAATGCAGTTTCCAGTATTGCCCTCTCTTTAGTGTTGTATACACAGGACAGCTATTTGGGTAATAACCCACAAATATTGATTCAATCGAAGTTAAGCAGCCATTACATTTAAATAAGTAGGAAAATGGTGGGAACTAATCCAGAATAAAGCAAAGCTTCCTGAACAGTGATACGTCTCATAGTTAAAACAAAGCTGAGCCAATGGTAAGATGGTGCAGAAATAAGGACTTGTCCCAGGTCTGTGTAGGGCTGGGTGGGATGCTGCTGCAGTCTGCTCCTGGCAGTGAGAGAGGAGCCTAGCAAGGATGGCAGGCTGACTCCATTGTTCTCATTGCTGGTCGTGGGTGACCCAGCAGGAGAGCTGCTGGCCTTGAGAGTGGTGAGGAGCTGGTGGTGTGGCTGGTGATTTCTGAGCGAGTGGAGTAGTGCAGAATCTGTCAGAGGAGATGGCTAAAGGCGAGTTAGGAATAACAGTTTGACTTCCGACTAATATTAAAACCAGTATGTAAAAGTGTTGTATAGAACAGCAAGTAACTTGAATTATTCAATAAATAATCAAGGCAACTACTTGCTGATCAGCCATTGGTGGGGGGGGAAAGTGTTTCCATTTTTTAATCTTATCTGAAGTTTTCATAATTATACTCTTTATCAACATGTCTTCTCTATTAATCAGAAGGCATGAGATGTGACAACATCATGGACAGGCCAGAGCGACAAATGGGGAAGATTTGGAATTAGGGAAAG